>NW_004797871.1:99627-128732 GCF_000002075.1 Aplysia californica | reverse complement strand
CCCCAGCACACACAGCCACACTTGCTGCACAGGCCGCCCATCTGACCCCGACACACGCCAGAGTAGACATGTGCACATGTTGGTATAAAAAAGGCCGCTGATCATCGGTCACATGCAATCGGGTAAGTGAATAATGGTTCACTATGCAGGTGCAATGGATGGTTTCTGTGAATAGATAAAGTTCGTTCTGGGAGAAAATGAGCGAAGCCACGTCAGCGGGGGCTGTTTACCCTGGAAGTGACCTAGTTGAATCTGAGCTCGCTGAATCCGGGTTATTTCTATTGATTTCAAAGAAGAAAAAAAACCGGGGAATCTATCTCATCTCGCTGAATCCGAGTTCTTGTTGAATCCGAGTTCCAATGTACTAGAAATTATAAGAGTTGTTTCCGACAGGGATTTGAACCAGGGCCATTTGTTCCGTTGACAAGCATGACAATGATACCAACTGGACAAACAGAGCGCCTTTGGATGAATCAATAGATTCTTTAAACTTTTGTGAAGTGATGTCACGAAATGAGTCACATGTCACACTTTGACAATAAATTATAGCATCGTGGGGGTCAAATTATTCAAATTACAGATCCATTTAAGCTCCATAAGGTCACTGCTGTCTTGGGGCATAAATATACAGGATAAGAAAAAAAAACCCAAGACCCCATAATTCTATCAAGTATTCACAGTTAAAAGTGAAATTCTAATGAATGGAAAAAAGCTGAATTCTTGCAAGAGGCAGTCATAAAAAATGTGATATATTGTATTTAGTACAGTAGTCTCTGCTTAAATGCACGTCATACAAAGGCCCTTTGTACCTTTGTATGACGTGCATTTAAGCAAGGCATGCTTCGCTCAAATGCATGCCTTCGTCACATGACAGGCTTTAAAAAAATGATAATATACTTCAGACTTACAAACAAATGGTCATTTCCCCTTATTTAACGCACGCTTTGATCTGTGGAACACGGTGACTGGTATAGCTTGACAGCTTGCATAAGACAAGTCTAGACAATTGAATATATTATGGGGAGACTGCCCTTCATACAGAACAGAGTAATGGACAGAGTTTTCTCTCCGAACTGTCCATGGACACAAAGGTCTAGGATAAGGTATGTTTGGGGGGTGACTGAAATGTCTTTTTATTGGCCGCTTGAAAGCATCTTTGCGAGAGGACTCTCACTGGTGTTTGGGTGACTGTTACTGTAATGTTTAGTTAGGCTTACTATAAAAATGAATACAGTTAAACTTGGACAGGACAGACGGGACCAACAGTTTTCCCGTTATAAATAAGCGAGTCCTGTTATAACCGTTATCAAGGGAAACTACCAGTACCATTGCACCTTCAGCTTACTATATTCTATTACCGCAGATCCTTTTCCAGTGGGCTGTTTCGCGGACACTGAGACGGAATCGATCAGTAACCCCAGGGGAGGGGGGGTATGTGTTTAGGTAAGCGATAATACAAACAGGTGAAATGTCTTGGTTGAGATAGCTTTTAATAATTTGACAGATTTAAAGCAAGTTCATGTGCTGCAAGATCATTGTTATATCTGAGTCGGCGCAAATTGAACCCTGTTATAGCCAGGTTCATATTACTTCCACTTATACTTATATACAGAAAAAACCCCGAGGATTTGATTTATCACTGTCATATTCAAGTTCCTGTAATAACAGGCTGTTATTAACGGACTGAACTGTATAATGCGCAACACGTGTGAATGCTGTAGAACACCAGATACGATTATAGATTAGTCAAGTAAGTGATCAGCGGCGCTTGAAGAACTTATGATGTACTTGTTCAATGAAACACAAAAGAAAAGTCTCTCAAAATGTCTGATGTCATCCAAACATCAGTGGCAATAGTTGACAGGTTGTTGGGAGTGGTTGCTTGGAAAGCGCCACGGTTGAGTGCTCTTCCCATATGACTAGTATGACTATCACTAACTACAAACAGTTTCCTCATCTGTTCCCGACATGTTAATGCACATCAGTTACAGTGAGTCGGTCTTTCTGCTTTTTTCCACTACTGATTCAATGCCTTTGTAGTCATAACCAGGAATGGGGAATCCTTTACTGACTTAACAAAGCACTCACATTTCGCCGCATTATCCTCGAAAGCGACCCCCCCCACAGGGAGGTCACTTAAATATCAAGGAAATGAGATGGTTGCATCCTTTACCCCTTATGCACAGGTTACAAAAATGCAAGCTTAAGGGCCCTCCTGAGCACCATGAGTTTAGGCGGGGACTACTGTATTCACACTCAAGAAAAAAAAACCTCTTAGGGTAAAAACCCAAGACGCAATTTCTCTATCAGTCGAAACCACTCACCTTGAAAGCGACTTCCACTATATTGGCTCCACAGTCCTCACACGGCTCTTCCTTCACGCCCACTTTGGTAGCACCATCAAAGAAGTGAATCACCACATTGCACCTGGGAAAGTGAAACCAAATTGTAGCAGTTCTTTTATTTTCTCAATTGACCAATAAATTAAACTCTGCTTCCATTACTCTCACGAGAATGCTAAGTTTCTTACAATCTTACAATCTTGACACTTATCAAAACATTAAATTGAAACCTACTGACAATCCGAAGTTCCTGGTCGACCCCCTAATTGTTATCATAGCCCGGTGTTCAGATGGAGGAACAAGAGCTCCTCTTTCAAAATGACGAAAGTTGTGTTTTATAGTCCATAACTTCAAGATGTGATAAAAAAATTAGATAGAGAGAAACAGTTTTGTGTTGGACATACCGGTACCATAAGAAACTTTCAGAACAATCACACAAAGTTATTTTAAGTCACTGAAGACTGGGCCTTCATTGGGTTTACATGGGCTGAAGACAGGCATTTTTGGGGGTATTTCAAGATTTCAAACAACACCCTTCCCAAAGAAATACAACTACAGTGGAACCCTGATTCAACGAGGTCGTCAGGCCTGACCTAAAATCTCGTTGAATCCGAGTGTTCGTTATAGCAAACACGAGGTTTTGTGTAGATAATTACAGGCACTGAGAAGTAATGTATAAAGAGGAAGTCACAAGTAGTGCCTGAAAGGCCTGCGTACTTTGAGCTGTGTAAAAAAAAAAGACCGATTCGTTCAAATACACACGCCTGTGTCATCTCAATTGTTTACCAAAAAGCTGTGTTGCAGTGTAGAGCCTAGCATGCGGCAACTTTTGATTACCAAGAACAGCGCACAATTCATTATTGTAACAATGATCAGTTGCCGAGGGGAAAAAGAGACTGACGCGTTTGTATCTGCGATGTTCAACGCCCGGACCGCTAGTGCCCTCCCCCCTCTCCCTTCCCCGACACGCACACACAGCCACACGTGTGCAGGCCGCCCATCCGACCCCGACACACGGCAGAGTAGACACATTCGCGTGCCAACAACGCATGTGTTGGTATGAAAAAGGCCGCTGATTGGTCGCATGCAATCGGGTAAGTGAATAATGGTTCACTAGGCAGGTGCAATGGATGGTTTCCGGGAATAAAGTTCATTCTGGGAGAAAAATTAGCGAAGTCACGTCTGCGGGGGCTGTTCACCCTGGAAGCGACCTCGTTGAATCCGAGCTCGCTGATTTAAGTGCTCGTTGAATCCGGGTTACTTTTTTATTGATTTTAAAGAAGAAAAAAACCGGGGAATCTGTCTCATCTCGTTGAATCCGAGTTCTCGTTGAATCCGAGCTCGTTAAATCCGAGTTCCACTGTACCATTTTTACACAACAAATCTAATCATGCCCAATATGACACAAAAAAACAGAAAGGCAATATCTTTTACAGTTTTTTAGAAATGATAATTTGAAAATGTGCTAAAATTTGTTGCTCGCCAAGTTTTTTTAAACGTAATGTCTTGGGTAAAAAACAAACCAACAACCCCCCCTCCTCCCAATTTAACCTTGTGTGTGTCTTTTATTGTGTTTCAAAATGAATAAAAAGTCCAAAATCATGAACAGGCAGGTAATCAATAGGGTAATCCTTATGTATTAGCTGTCTAATCCA
Organism: Aplysia californica; assembly: GCF_000002075.1. Taxonomy (NCBI): domain Eukaryota; kingdom Metazoa; phylum Mollusca; class Gastropoda; order Aplysiida; family Aplysiidae; genus Aplysia; species Aplysia californica. Next base: position 124,735 of record NW_004797871.1, on the reverse strand, counting down.
CTTCAGTGGGGAAAAAAAAACAGGGCTCTGGACAAAGCGGAATTTTGCATTTGAAAGCCTAGCCTACAACTAGAACACTCTCTATCAGAATCAGTGCTTTGATGCTCATTTACATTGAAATCAGGATCCCCATGGTCTAAGGTATCATAATCAGAATTTTCTGAACTGTCAAAATCGTTTAACACTTGAAAAATGTTTGCTTCTTCGTGCTGCCAAGTGGGTGGTTGGTGGGTGCTCTCGTGTGGTTTGCTCCTTCTTTCCTATCAAATAACTCACATCCTGATCTCTCTTCGTTTTTTGTGTGTTTGTTACTCTCTTGTAACACCTAATCTTCGGCACTTATATGATCTTATTGTGTTGCTGCCATCGTACTGACAAAGTGTTGCGAGAACAGATATGTCAGAGAAACGAAAGTAGGGCCTCAAGTGTAACTAACTTTCCTTCTGGTCGATTTGCACGCATGATTTGACGGGGAAAAAAACGTGAAATTTGTGCTTGTAGGGGGTGCGTGAACCGCCTCTCAGGGAAATATTGGTGCTCGCAAATGCTGCATCAACCGTCTCCAGTGAGTTAATGCCTCAGTAGACGTGGCAATGTTATGTTAAAAAAGGGACGTTTTACTTAAATTTAAATGTCCATCTTTGATTGGGCAGAGCTAAGCGGCTGAGGGACCTTGTAAACTCCCCAACAAACCCAAGTACTAGAAAGCCTGGCCTCATTGGGGAATTGAACCAGGGCCAGCTACACCATACTCCAACATGGTACCAATTGAGCGATTACTATTAGCATGACTCTAAAGAGTACATTTTTCACAAATGAGCCACAGTGTAGACCTAAGTCAAGGATGTTCATTAATTAGGTCACAGAAATGTTCAGAGGTAGATCCAGCTTGCACACTTCAGTTGCATGTGAGGAATCAATGTTCATGTGAAGGCACGTACATGTATCTCGCATAGTCGCCAAATGTGTCAACATACTTCCACTTCAACAGAAAATACATGCTACTCAACAGCTTGCCAGCGTTCTGCCAACTAAGGTCTCGTGAAGTTGTAGTTGGGGGCGGACCATGGTGGAGCGACAGAAGTATAAAAGGCTTCTTGGTCAGGGAAAAAGGAGAAAAGGTTTTTCGGTCAATGGTTCTTTTGGTCAATGTCTAGAACCCAAGTCAGCAAATCTATGCGAACTATGAACCCAACATGCAGTTCGCTTGCATTGGTGGCATAGATCATGTAACATTTTGACCCAATTATCTGACTCGGTTTATCTCCAATGATATTGCCTGAAATTTGACACGGCAAAATTTGTACATAAAGAACAGGTTTCTGTGTCCTGTCCATTTCGCTCTATGTGTGCTTGACTGCAGGTCTACACACACACAAACACACAAGCCACGGCACGCCTGCATCTCTCACTTGTTACAGGCCATCCTCCACTTAGGCCCCGAGGTCAGATCTAGTACCAGCACACCGTTGTCACACTCGACACACTCCGACACGCCGTTACGCGTGAAAGCGTGCGAGCAGGTCGGGTGAGTGCACTCGTTGCAGCCCATGCCTTTACGCATGTCGTTGAAGGGCGGGTTGTTGTAACAGTATGGGCACAGGGGGTATGTCTGGGGATGAAAAGAAGCTTTTATTTATTACGGTAAACTATGACCCTTTTGTGTTTCAGCAACACAAATCTAGATATATATTTGGTGCACTTAGACATCATTCAGCAAGCAAATTAATAGGAAATAATGACATGCAAAATTCAAGCAGTGGTGGTTGGGAATGTTTTAGTAACTTGATAAAGTATTGTGCGATGTTAATATGACCTCTGAATAGTTTTATGTATACAGTCAAACTCGGATTCAACAAGGTCGCCAGGCTAAGTGAATAATGGTTCACGATGCAAGTGCAATGGATGGTTTCCGAGAATAAAGTTCGTTGCCGAAGAAAAATGAGCTAACCCATGTCTGCCGGGGCTGTTCACCCTGGAAGCGGCCTCGTTCAATCCAAGTTTGCTGATTTAAGTGTTCGTTGAATCCGGGTTATTTTAAAAGATTTTAAAGAAAAAACCAAACGGGGAACCTTCTCCTTTAGTTGAATCTGAGTTTGTTGAATCCGAGTTCCACTGTAAGTTATTATGCATACTGTTGTGACCTGGATTTCAACACGAGATCGATTAAAAAGCAACTTTATTTTGTTGCTTTTATACAAAAAGTGGATTTTGATTGTTCAAATGAATTTTGACCCTATTAGCAACTTCTCTCCATATACTTCATATTCAGCACATTTTGACCCTGGTGCAAATAAATAATTATTTATGGAATGCAACGGGTCCAGCACTCAGTGAGCAGGTCTCTCAGAAATTCAAGCAGTTCACCAGCATACTGTTACAATGGTGGGCGAATACTAATCTGTGGTAGTCAACAGATTTACCCAGAACTAAGCTTGAACTCTCTCACACCACAGCTGATGGGTTCACGGTCTGAGGCAGCAAAGTCCTCCAATTTGGCCAAGGAAATATACACAGTATAGCCCTGTGTCTGTACAAAAATAGTTTTCTCAAGATAATCCTCTGACCTGGATAAAACCGGTTTCTTCAGGCTTTTTTTTTGTGTGTGTGTGTGGGGAGGGGGGGGGGGGGGATATTTCAATACAAAGGTTTATGTTCAGCATACTAGGGTTCAATGAATGTGTGCACTGTTGGACAAAATACATGGCATGCACTCTCAGCTTATTAAAAGTGTGCAAAGAACAGACCCACTTTCTGCATACTATTCCATATTTTTTAGCCTTTCAAATCCTTCACCTTGGACTGGTTCTTGTCCTACTTCCCCCTCAAATTGGAAGTGAATCTTCTGCAAGCTGTTTCCTGGTTTTGAAGTTGATCTTAGAAGAGGCTGTATCACTTTTGAGGTGTGAGACTTTTGAGGTGTGAGGATATCTTTCAGAAATAGCATCATAGCCGAAAGACACACAAGTAATACCATTACCTTTCCCTTAGCTCCTGTGGTCCATAGCACCAACTCAAACTCATCCAAAGGACACTTGAGTTCTTTGTACAGTTTGATGTTGCCATTTTGGGGCAGAGAGAAGGTCTCATCACATGAGGAGCAGTGTAGACGTGATGGTTTAGCCTGCACAAACTTCATGTATCGCCTACACTTGCCACACCTGGAAACACAATGACAATTCTATAAACAACAGATATACAGTAGAATCTGTTTGCACCAAACACATTTGAGCAGAAAACAGCAGTAAACTGAATGAAAATAAAAAAACCCAGGTTTTTTTCCTTCCACTTGAGAAACCTCTCTGAACTAAAAACCTGATAAACCAAAGAGAATTTGTCAGTTCAACAGAACAGCAACAAATATAGATAGCTTTTAACCCTTTATTGCTTGGGGGTGAGCTGTCCTACTGTCAGCACTGACTTTCAACTGAGCTCATGAACCAGGACAGCAGTCTAACCGGTCTTAGTGTCAGTGGACTCGCTGTCTGGTACTGGCCCACTCATGACATACTCGGACCCTGAGTCTTCTTTAAGTCTTTAAGTGTCACCTTCCTAATCTCCGTATCCCCCAATATCCAGCAGCTTGGGGGGGGGGGGGGAATGGGAGGTGGTTGTTTGTACTGATTGTCTAGGACAGACTGCCATTAGGAAGGTTTGACAACACTTAATAATTTTTAGTTCTCGATAAGTCACTCCATGAGCCTGCACCCTTCAACTTGATAAGGAAAAAAAACAACAACCAAACAACCCAACTCCACTTCAAGGTTTCTGTGTAAAACATCGAGACACCCAAACTATTCTGACGAGATTGGAGAATGTGGCCAGGGACAGGCAGGTGTGGGGTCGACTGCTCTCCGCCTTATGTACCTGACAGTATAGGGAGAAAGTAAGTAAGTAGTAAACTATTCTGACCTAGACAAAGGCCTCCCGCTGTCTGCCAGGGAAGAGAAGGTGACCTCAAACAGCTCATCCATGGCAGAGATGCAGTCCACAAAGTAGCGGAACTTGCGATGGAAGATATCGATGGCGTGTTGCTTCACTTCGTAGAAGTCTGCACGGCCCAGGGCAATGAGAGTCAGTTGCTGCTCCACAGCTGATCGCATTGTGGACAACACCAGGTCAACATCAATCTGGACAAGGAAGGAAAAACAAAGAAAAAAATGAGGATTGATTATTAAAACACACTGAGCCCTTGTCCCCAACATAGACGGGATTGGGATTTCGCAGTTTTTTCAAGACAATAAAGCCTTGGTCCCCAACATAGACAGGATTGGAATTTCGCAATTTTTTCAAGACAATAATCTAATAAAGCAAGGTAAATTTTAATAAATATTTTAGTTCAATCATTTTCCTCACTGGAAATGAAGATTTCTGAAATACGCAAGAAGCTCAGATTTAAAACTACTATCATTTTGGCAACTTACTTGAGGCACAACATCTTTTCTACTCACTTAGCCTATTACTATAAACAAATATTAACACCTCTAAGGATGTCTGAAAACTTTGCGAGGCAGTTTCACAACAATTAAGTTATCTCTAGATCTGGTCTCATATTTTGAGTGTAACAATAATTTTCTGTCAGATTCAGTGAGTAAATATATATCCTGAAATTAAAACCTGGAGTACATTTCAAAATCTGAGGAAAGAAAAAGTTTTAAAGACAATAAAATAAAGTTCAAGTAAAAAAGGAGAATGTACCTTTATCTGTGCCAGAAATTAAGCCGGTAGCTTAATATTTACATTCCTGAGAATTTTTTGAAAAAGTATAAAAATGGCCAGTACGGAGTGACCGCTGCGTTTCTGTATTGGCCAGGGATCAGTGACTTAAAAGTGCCTTTGCTTCAACTCCATATGTCAGAGCCAATCCGAACTGGAAGAGATACCTCCTTATAAACAGACAAGATGACGTACTTGTTGAAGTATTTCTCCCACATGGAATCTCAACTCACATCATTTGAATGCATGGTGAAGTTCTTAAAATCATTACACCACGACTATCAGAAAAGCAAAATATAAAGTACACCTCATAGTTACTCATACAGGTCCGATCTAAGAGTAGGTGCCACAAACTGGCCGTGCGCACCCATGGCGCACTGTCACGGAGACCAAAACCCATATTTTTACCCTCTTAAAACACTGTGTGATCATGCATACACACAGACACTTGATATATCAGAAGAAAGAGGAGCTTTTCCTCTTTTTAGTGGTATTATTTATTTGAATCAACGATTCTTTTGAAAGCAAAATCTTGCGGGATAAAAGACAACACTGTCGAGGTTTTCACCGCAGTGGCCAGTAGAACAGGAACGGGGAGCGTATGGTATTAAATACTGCAATCTGATTCGTCGATATTTCAAGATGAGAAGACGCTCTTTCCGGTGATATATTTCTAAATACTGTCCTTAAAGAATTAATAGAAGAGATTTGCGTGTGAAAACTTTCGGTGCTGTTTTTTTATGGAACCAGTGATCGGACTGATTACGAAAATATATCGGCAGAAAGCCCATTCATTCCTCTTCAAGAATAACACAGCCATTATACGCAAATAAACACCGGACACTCCCTGTCGGCTCGCAAGCAGGGCACCATCGCCCCGGTTTCGTATAAATTCTCTCTCCTTCCCTTCAGCGCGGCCCGGCGTGCAGCCGATAAGTTGGCGGTCGCGAGTGGTGATTTTAACCTCCCCTTGTATTTCTTGCCGTTTTGGTCAAAAAGCCATGTTTATGTCAATAAATTTCCATCTTCTGGTTATTTGATAGCCCTGAAAAAAATTGAGCTTGTTCTCTATGTGCATAGGTGTGTGTCTACAAGTTTTTGTGAATGTCCATTCAAATTTAAGAATGTTGTGACATCTCAAAGTGTAGACATTTCGCAATTAAAAAACTGTAACATCTTTCTGCAACTTCAGATGTTTATAACTTTGTTAAAAATGAAGCTATATATATAAATTTGGTATCAAAATGCTCAGAATGATAAATTCTATAAGGTAGTGCAGTTAAATATGAAATCAGAGGACTTTGAAATTTCAGTTTGAGGTACCTACTAAGAGGGTGGAGCTTTGAAAACTCTTTCAAAGAACCAAAGTCCAAGAACTGTCCTTTTGGGGCTAAGAGCCAGAGTCATCTGCAATGCAGTTGAGCATAATATCAACTGAGCTGTCAGCCTGCTCAAAGAATTTTGGATCAAGCACTTCTTCTTTGACAAAGATGATAGAATATATATCAGTGAGGTTGTATGAATACAATAACAGTACAAAAAACAATATGGCTGCTGAAAGGTGAAATTTATCTCCTTCCTAGCTGAAAAAAACCTCTGCACAGAGACAAAACAAGACCTTTCACAACTGTACCCGATGCCTTAAAGCTGATGGACACTATTGTCTAGTAGGGCAATATATAGCATGTGCCGTTAACAGAAAACTCTGATCTTTCCTATATAGGCCTATATAAAAGCTAAAAAACCTGAAGTAATGTAAATCACTGACATGTAACACTCTATGGCAAGGAAGAAAGAAAAAGTCGACAGAGAAAAAAAAAAATGAAGTAGTAGAAAAAGTATGAGGAGAAAAGAAGGAAAAAAAGAAAAAGCAAGCAGAAAAAGTGGTGTGGTAGAATCTTAAAGGAAAGAATAAGAAGGTAGAAAAAGAAGAGAAAGAAAAAAAAGGAAAAAGAAGAAAAGAGGCCAACAGAAAGAAATAAAGAAAAGGTGCAAAAAACTTCCCCTAACCTTCTGATAGCCATGCACCAGCACAATGCCCAGAGGCGTGGGTTTGAGCTTGCGCCCAGCAATGATGTTCACGTAGTTGCGCTCGCAGATGTTGTTGATGTGTACAGGGATACTGGCATCTGTCCCGATTCCGTGCTTCTCCATCAGCGAGATAAGCTCACTCTCCGTCAGGTAGTCGGGAGGACTCGTCTGCTTCTCCACCAGCTTAACCTGGTGAAATGGTATAGGTTTAACGCCTCTATCAACACTGTACTATAATGTTAAATAAGAGGTGGGACCTACGAGTTTTAACTTTCATCTCTTAAAGGACTGCAGCTTAACTTGCCAAGACAACAAGTAAAGAGAGAGGTAAGGTAAAGGTGGATGATAACAGTTGGTGAAAAGAATAGGAAACACGAGAGACCATGCAATGTGCTTGATGAGACAGCAACCACTTCCATTTTCCGGTAACATGTTTTTTGTATTGGACTACAAGAATCTAAAAAGAGGGGAGGGTATAAAAGTGCTCACATATTTTTTTGGTACCAGCTATGATACATTAACTCTTTCGTTGCCAGGGGGTATGTGCTCCTACTGTCAGCACTGATTTTCAGCTGAGCTCGTTTCTCAGGACAGCAGCCTAGTGTCTCAGTGTTAATGGATGCGCTGTCTAGATCTAGATCTAGCACACTCGCTACATATTTCGGACACCGGGTCTTCGATTGTCACTTTTCTCATTCCCCATTTCCTCTCATCTTACTCATAATTTCGAACAACCTGCAAATCTACGTCAAAAAGTGAACTTACTTGACTTTTTAAAGTCATTTCGATGTTTACGTTTCATGAGAGCATGCGGCCGCCAGCAAGCCTAGATCTGTGTTTATTGACTGCTTGCAAGCCTAGCAGTAAAGTAATACTAGCAAATTCGGTACCTATATGCGCATCTTTCATTCCCAAATATGAATCTACACAGGGCTTGTGGCTAAAACTCCGTACAGAAGAATTAGAGCCAGGTTATTTACGTGATGTACATGTAACGTCATATTGATATAGGCATTCAAGAGTGGCAAATACTGTCAACTTCCGTGACGTACATGGTACGGCACAGCATTAAAAATTCTGCATTTTCATGACATACCAGGTACAACATAAGGCAACGAAGGCGTTAAATATAAAGAAATCATAATAGATGAAAAAGTTATTTATACATCAAATCATAATTATTGTCTGGATCACGGAAAAGATGAGCTGAAAATATGCCAAAATCAAAGAGAGGGAAACAAATAGCCACTGACCTCGTCCACGGAGAGTTTCTCGTCCCGTCTCAGGGTGGGGATCTCCTCGTCCTCCCCAAGCTGCTGCCATGGCATGACGGCCGTGAAGCCTGGGTCCAGGAGGACTTTGCCTGTGCACGAGAACTTCTCTGAGCCAATCTCAAAGTAGATTGTGGTCTGCATGTACGTGCAGTTTGGGCTGATCTGGTGGTCAGACAGGTCAAACACTTTACTCACAAAAAGGAAGGTCAGTAGGTTATATGCCTTATTAAAAGCATGGTCAACTGGTGAAACACTTGACAAAAATAGAAAGGTCAACAGTTTACATGCTCTACAACAAAAATAGGTTAACAAGTTAAATGCTCTACAAAACAAAAGGTCAACAGGTTAAATGCTTTACAAAACGAAGGGCCAAATGTTTTACAAAACGAAGGGCCAAATGCTTTACAAAACGAAGGGCCAAAAGCTTTACAAAAAAGAAGTACAAAACGAAGGGCTAAATGCTTTACAAAAAGAAGTGCTAAATGCTTTACAAAAAAAAAAAGGTCAAAGGGTCAAATACTTTGTAAAGAGGAAGGTCACCATGTCAAGGCTACATTTGGTGGCAGCAACTTACTGTGCCGATAAAGTGGCGGGTGATGTAGTCGTAGAGCCTCCAACTGTCGTGGTCAAAGTCCCCCTCGGTGGCCGACTTCATCGGGGTGATGGGAGGATGGTCTCCGGCATCGTGGCCCTTTCTGTGACAGACAAGAACACATGACCCAGCCATAGTTTCAAAGACAACTTAATGTGTGGCATTGGTGCTCTTGAGTTAAAGGAGCTGGGATGGCAACCGAAAGGTCATGGATTCATACCCCATCAGGGACCTGATATTATTTCCCTCGGAAAGCCCCTTTACATGAACTTCCCTCACTCTATCCTGGTGGGTGGGAATGGGTACCAGCTCAAGACGGTGAAAGGGATTGTCAGTTTGTTAGTGTTTGAGGGCTTAATTGGCTGCTTGCACAGTAAGCTTTCTGGGAAGCCAAAATTGTTTCTCAACTCACTGGAGACGTTTCAAGCAGCATTTGCGAGCACCAATATTTTCCTGAGAGGCGTACACACCCCCTGCGAGCAGAAGTTTTGCGTTTTCTCCTCGATTAAGTAAGCGTGCAGCCGACTGTTGTTTCGTTTCGTGCGAAGTTTCACCGGAATTGGCAGGAAACATTTTGAGTCATCGACCCGGCAGGAAAGTTAGTTACACTGAGGCCCTACTTTCGTTTCTCTGACTGGTGACTGTTCTTGAAACACTTTATCAGTACGATGGCAGCACATTTAGGTTATGTAAGAGTTTTACGGCACTTGCAACACAATAAGGTCAAATAAGTGCCGAAGATTAGGTCTTACAAGGAAGTACAAACACAAAAAAGAAGGAGGAGAGATCAGGATGAGAGTTGTTTGATAGGAAAAAAGGAGTAAATCACTCCAGAGCAACCGCCAACCACCCACTTGGAAGCACGAAAAGCAAACATTTTTCAAGTGTTTGACGACTTTGACAGTTCAGAAAATATTAATTACGATATGTTAGACCATGGGGATCCTGATTTCAACGTAAATGAGCATCAAAGCACTGATTCTGAAAGAGAATGTTCTAGATCTAGACTAGGCTTTCCAATGCAAAATTCCGCTTTGTCTGGAGCCCTGGGTTTTTTTCACACTGAAGTGGATTAGACAGCTAATACATAAGGATTACCATATCAACTACCTGCCTATTCATGAGTTTGGACTTTTTTTTTCATTTTGAAACACAAAACACAATAAAAGACACACACAATGTTAATTTTGGGGAGATTTTGTTGGGTTTTTTTAAACACAAGACATTACATCAAAAAATGTTGGCGATAAAATTTTTTTAGCACATAAAAAACCCCCCAAACCATTTCTAAAAAGCTATAAAAGATATTGTCGTTCTGTTTTTGTGGCAAGTTAGGCATGTTTAGATCTGTTATGTGCGTAAAAATGGTGGTTGTATGTCTTTGGGAAGGGTGTTGTTTGAAATATTGTATACCCCAAAAAGCCAGTCTTCAGCGCATGTAGACCCGAAAAAGGCCCAGTCTCCAGTGAGTTAATGGTCTAGGGTTTGCTGGGGTAATAATAAATGTAAAGCACAATTAATATCATTTTATCATTTTTAAAAATTATTAGTCTCTATGATAACCACAGCTTAAAAAATTTTAAACAAGGTTAATACGGGACAGATATTGAACCTGTAAAGTTATTTTCAAGAGACACAATTTGACAGAGATCCTATCTGGACTAGCAAAACTTTTCAGAAAAGACATTGCTTCTAGTTGCAGCAGCCAGTGAAGGATCAGTAAAGCACCGATTCGATCTTATATCTAGCGGTCTTACTTCATTCAAAAATCAATCTCAAGAAGAACAGTAATATTGTTGAAAGAACTAAAAAAGTTACCCTCACTATCTTAAGGAGACAAAAGCCAATAACTCTTAAGTGAAGAAAAACACTTACTTTGGCTTCTGAATCCCAGCTTGCAGCAGCTCCCTGACATAGGAGCCCCAGTTGGGATGAGATGCTTGCTGCTTCAGGGTACCTCTGGAAGAGAAAAAGGACAGTAAAGTAATCAAGACAATTTTATACTTTCATTTGTGTTTGAACAAAGCACTACAATAACAGGAGCATGTGCTTTGCTATAGGACAAAATCAGAGAGTGGGGGGTGGGGGGTGGAGAGAGAGAGAGAGAGTGAGAGAGAGAGTGAGAGAGAGAGAGAGAGAGAGAGGGAGAGAGAGGGAGAGAAAGAGAGCAAAGGAGAGAGAGAGAGAGCAAAGGAGAGAGAGAGAGCAAAGGAGAGAGAGAGAGCAAAGGAGAGAGAGAGAGAGAGAGGAAGAGAGAGAGAGAGAGAGAGAGAGAGGGAGAGCAAGCAAGAGAGAGAGAGAGAGAGAGAGAGAGAGGAAGAGAGAGAGGGAGGGAGAGAAGGAGAGCGAGAGAAAGAGAGAGAGAGAGAGAGAGAGAGAAAAAGAGTAAGAGAAAAAGAGCAAGAGAGAGAGTGAGATTATATCAACACAATATATTCCACAGTTGTTGCAGGTCATGAAATATAAAAATGCTTCAAAAATTATTTTAAAAAAATGTAGTGTAAGGTACCCGCAATCAGACACACAAACAAATAAATAGTCACTCAATCAAAGAGATAGGAAAACAACTGATAAGAAAAATGATGTGGTACCCACTTGAGATCAAAATTCTCGGGGTAGGAATTGGTCTCAGTCCTGGGGTAGCTGATGTAGCCCTGTGTGTAAAGTCGCTCTGCAATCTGCATAGTATGCTGTGGCCCCATTCCTGAAAGATAAAATTTTGCAAAATTGATCTAGTTAAACAAGTTTTTTAACAATGGGTCAGATGCTTTATTATAAGAAATAATTTCTTATTATCAATTATAATCCCTACCTGTCGATGCAGGGTTGCAGTGTACGACTAATAGTATGCTACAGTACTAGACATATTTTGATGGGAACATAACAAGGACGATATTGTGGTTCTGAGGGTGGGAACAATGTTGTGGTTCATTCCCTCCTATTCTTTTATATTACCATTTTCTTTTTCTTTTCTAAATTGCACCTCAGATATTTAATAATCCTCAAATACCCAATATCCCCAAATCACACCATGAATGAAGGAGTAAAAAAAAAGGAAATAACAGATTTTGGAACATATGACTTATGACAATGCACATAATCAGGTTCTAAAGAAAAACACAATATTTTATGTAAAAAAAAAAATTCCAAATTGTTAATAACAATTAGATCACTTGACATCTACTAATTAATATCGAACATGCTCTCATTGGCTTACCTAGACCTGAACTAGCCACTCGTAACATCTCCACTGTATTCAGAGCTAGGGGGCGGGCTTTCTCTCCTTTTTTCTGTACTGTGTCGAGGACCCTGCACATAACAGACAAACAGAAAGTTTTGGACAATCAGTCAAACAGTTCCTCGAGTCAGATGATTAAAAAACCCGATAAAGATCACTTCAATTGTGCCCATTTAATTGTGAACCTAGGTGCTTCACAGTGAAATAAAACCTTGAGAGCTTACAAAATGACATGAGCGATGTATACAGGCCCAGTAATTGCAAAAGAATTGTTTAAAATACATATATATGCTCTGTCATGTTGTTAGAAGGAAGAAGAATCAAACTAGCAGGTAAAATATGATTTAAAAATAACTGAGTCTTTAGACCAAAAATAAATAACACAGACAGGGACAAGCACAGCTGTCAATGAAATAGGCCTCTTTAAATAGCTATAGCTCGTTCACTTTTGTCTGTCCACATTAAACAAATTCTAGCTCATTTATTAATTTACCTAGGCCCACGAAACTTAGCATGGTACTTCTGCAAGCCAGCGACCAAACAAAAAAAAAGTTTTTCGTTTTAGGCCCTATATTAAAAACTGCTCTTTGGATGCATACACAGGATCACTAAAATAAATGACTTACAGTAGTCTAGCTTTCAAGTTGCTCATTTTGAGTAAGTGAAACCACCTTGTCCCACATTTCCGTGTAAACTTGTAGATTTTATCCCCCAGCTGTCGGGACGACTCCAAGCGAGTCTCGAAAAGTACTCACCGCATCCCTTGAATCATGTTTCTAAGCCTACATTAAAGTGTGGTGTTGAGGAAAATATGTTAACTTTCAGATGTTTTAGGTGTACGCTGTAAATCCCCTATCATTGTTTAGACCCTCTTTAGGCTAAAACCAAAGAAAACGTGTTGGGTCCTTAGTCTGCAGTGACCTTAATGAATGGGATTTTAGATTCTGAAGAGCATCCAACTTTTACATCTGTATGCAAAGATCAGAGACGATTAAACAGAGTGATTTTTATTACTTTGTTTTCAAGGCTGTCAGACGAAAGTGAACAAGCTATACCACTCCATGGGCAAAGAAATTAAAAACTTATGAAAGGCAAGCTGAAACGACTTGTCTGCATGCTGGAGACAGATATTTTGGGGTCAAGGGAGAAGGCCTTACACATTTGCTTGCACAACAACAGTCACATTTCACCACGAACAGAACCACAACAAAAGTAACTGTGAAAAGAAGTAGATGGAGCAGACCACATGATACTTCCCACTGACTATCAAACAAACCCAACAGTTTTTGGACACGGTGGAAACACTCCCACACAGACTTAAAATTCATGGGTCATTTTTTCAAATATATACCAAGACTGTTTTTATATCAGGTGTAACAACTTATTTGATTAGCCTGAAGTCAGCAAAAATCTTAAGGATTTCAAGTCAGAACTTCAGCACCTCTGTATTTAACAACCCACTCCACCTCAGAGTAGAAGTGTCTTTAAACTTGATGAATAGTCCGCAAAACAAATAAACTGTAATGTGCCCATCATTCAAAAAGATGTACAAGAACTTTTTAAGAGTTTGCCAGTATTTTTTAAATTTTCCCCCCAAATTCCAGAAAAAAAAGGACCAGAGATTCACATTTCATCAAATTAACCCTTTGAGCCATGACCTCCAGAGCCTACTGTGCCCCTTTGCCTGAGCTCCTCAGAGTAATTCATGCCTTCATTCATACATATCATCGTCAGAATCACATTCCATATCCCACTCAGGGCAGTCCTCATCCTTACCAGCATCTACTTCAGAAAGATCTTCAAATAATCAGTAATGTCTGTGTAGTAAACACTGTTTCCGTGCGTGTTTTCTCCCAGGCGGGCCAGTTTGGAGGTTAAAGGTAAAAAGAATATCAAGTCCAGAGGCACTGTACTGTCTATCATTGTACACCCAATCAGTCACCACAGAAACAATGCAATCGTTAAAACCACAAACAACAAAGTCAGCTTACTGTGCTCCATCACCGCCTTTGATACGATTCACGAACATCTGTGCCACCTCTTTGTCAAAAAGTCGCACTCTGTCCCAGTCCAGACGTAAGGCTTTCCCATCGGGTAGAGTCACCTGCAACATATTTATTATTATAGCCAGTCAAAACGTTTTAAATTTCAAGGGAAAGGAAAATCTTTGTTCTATTTCATTGGAAAAAAAAATTAAGTTCAATTTCTTAATCTTTCAAAAACACTTTGTTCCTATTTTCCAGCAGGGGAGGAGGGAATGAGGATCTATTAACCCTTTTCAGTTAAAGTAAGTACAACCCCTATGTCTTCATGTGTGATAACGACCACACCATACTGTTTCTTGCTCTAAAAAGATGTTGCTGCAACCCCACTATGCGATACCAGATGCTACACAGTAGGTTGGGCACTTGGATGAGGAAGGGGGAGCGGAGTCATAGACTTATGCTTTATTTTTACCCCTTTTTTGTATTCGGTAAATTCACAAATTTGCCAGGAATGATTTCCACTGCAGAAGTAAATTTTTGGAATTTTCAAGCAAAAAATAGACGTGGCAGAAAAACACCCCCGAATACGATAACTTTTCAATCATTTTTACTCTTGTTTAGAGGAAATGTCTGTCTTTCGATGTAACCATTTGTTATTGAGAGATTGACTGTGCAGTAAAATGAAAGATTGAAAGACAAAAAAAAAATGTGATAAAACGTAATTCTTTTTATCAAAGGTAATAAAACTTCAAAAGGGAAAATCCCTATATATATGGGGAGAAATGTGTTAACAAGACATTACGACCTTATGGCAAAAGGAGAAAGAAAAGTAATAAAGAGGAAGTAAATAAAACTATACTTATTCCCATAGACCGCAATTACTTTGAAAATGCCTGGTACAATACAGCTTACTTGAAATAACAAAAAATACTTCTAACACCTGCAAGTCATTACAACTTTCAGCCCGATACTACTATCTTCAAGGCTGAGTGTAATACATGGACACGGTGCTGTGGTCACTCATCTAAAAACCATCCCCATCTTGGCCTTAGGCAACCTGTGTCCACTAGCCAACCAACCACAGGGTCTCTCTACCGTAAGTACCAGACAAGAAAAGTTTTAACAAAAACACAAAAAAATCCTCCAAAGAAAACAAACTACTAAAACAAACCCCCAAAAGATTGCAAACTCCCCCCCTCCCCCTCCACCTGTCATCTGCAACATAACTTCTCAATTAGCCACTCTCCATACCTGTACTTGAATGACCCAGTAGGCCTCGGGTTTAAAGGACTGTATTTTGTCATGACGTTCCACACAGAACCCCAGAGTTGGAGTTTGGCAGGGGCCATAAGAAATCAGAGTACTGTCCAAATCTCCATATTTACCCTGAAAAAAGTACGAAGGAAAGGAACCTTGAAAACCTTTAATCACATGAGCAGCAGCATTGTAATCTACAGAGGGGGAGACGGAGAGTGGGAGTGGGAGAGGGAGAGGAAAAGGAAGAGGGAGAGGGAGAGGGGGGGGAGAGAGAGAGAGAGAGAGAGAGAGAGAGAGAGAGACAGACAGACAGACAGACAGACAGACAGACAGACAGGAAAATGTTTCAGCAAATAGGAAACAGATAAGTCTTCAAACAATCCGTCATGAACTAACACTTTTCTCTAACAATAATTATCAACGTAATCCACAGTAAACAAGAAATACAGGAAACAGTTTTTAACCCTGCTCCTGCGGGTGCTGGGTTTATATTCCCCGATAATTGTATTTTGGCACCTCGCCTTTCGTCCGGTCCCGTGTCTGTCAGGCCCTGGCTCAGCGCACGTGTGCTGAGCATCGTCCGCGTGATGATCAGGTCCTGTTGTCCCACAGCTCCAGTGTGAGTGCATCAGTCTGCTTGAGTTTGTGTGCGTTTGTGGCCTACTTCAAGAACCGTCCGCGTTGGTTTGTAACTGAGGCAAATGTCTCATTCAAACACGCCAAGTTGGTAGCTCATTGTCGATTAACACACCCCCTCGGTATTCACAGCGAAAACACACGTTTCTAGTGCCGCTTGCTGTACACTAACAGTACATGCTGAGTGACCCCGACGACCCGCCGGAAAAGTCAGATGCAATAGGTTACGGATAAGATTCGCATCTCAGCCCAGACGCAGGACAAGACTTAATGCAAAAACTTGAACACACGTTCATTTTTACAAATACTTCATGTAAAACACTGACCCTGGCAGGTCTAAAAATATAAATATCCACCAATAAAGCACAACTATTGCTTAGGAGTTCCTCCCCCTGAACAAGGTCTTTTACCTGGAAAAAGCGAGTCTGGTAGCGGGTGAAGGCACAGCCAATTCTCAAATCCAGCTCCTGTCGTGCATCGACAGAGAGAGCCTCGTTTTTGTTCGGGCTGACCAGGTTGTTCATCGCATGCTTGATGTCAGTGTCTGTGATGGCGCTGAATCGGGCTCTGTAGATTTGCTGTGAGAAAGAGACCATTGAGAGGAGAGACATTTTGGTTAAAGAAAAAAGCAATTGGACATGATACCAATCTAGTTCTCTCTCTGTTCAGATAAATAAGGAATTTAAACAATCATCAATACAGTGGTTGGGGTAAGACTGTTCAGCATTTTATATCCTCAGTATGAGATAGGTAATTTAAGGATAAAAAGATTTATATACATGGCTGTTAATTCATGACAAACTGGGAACAGAACTCGTTCGTGCAGCTCGTGCTCAGTTCGTACCATGCTGGACCATAGAATGGATGGCCCAAGTTTGAATCCCACTAGGACATTCTTGAACTTGAGTCGTTCTACTTTTTTTTCAAGGGTTTCCATCCATTTTCCTTGGTCTTGTTGCAGATAAACATTAACTTTGGAGGTTCCACCTTACAGTGTTGAAGGGATGTTAAAACCATAACAAGAAGAACCACCCATACCAAACAAATGTTTTGTGAAAAATAGCCCAAACATAAATTCACTAAAACCTAAAGCAACAATTTGTAACAATACATAATAACAGAACTTAGAGAACAAATTGACCGTAAGCTCTTCATAAAGAAGACAAAAAGCAAACTATTTTTGCTTTTCATACTGATGGTCATTAAAAATGCACCATTTTGGATTGAGCACATTTTGCACGAAAATTTATCCAGAGACATCAATTGAGATTGACAAAAGTTCACAGGCAACAGAGGTTACCAATCACAAAATTTGAAGTTCCCCGTTCAAAACTGTCAATGCCCACGTGCAACATGCAAAAATCCAATGTGTCGACCTCAAGCTTAAACTTTGTTTTGCGAGACAGATATTTTGGCTGTTAGGGAGAGATTATATTCGCCCATAACAGAAACTGACATTCTTTACTCTGTGTGACGGATTTTTTTCGTAAATAATGCCACGACTTTCCATGCAAAATCAAAGCCCCAAACCGGAATAGCAGCACGGCAAGTTGCCAGGCACATGAACTGTAGCCGCTCGACTGTTATCCGGTTGTCTCAAGGAAATCCAGCTACTGGATCTACAGCAGATCGGCGACGGAGAGGCCAACAACGAGTTTCAGCACCAGCGCAAGACCGTTACATTCGCCAACATCACCTTTGTGACAGTTTCATGCCAGCACCGCAAAATGGTCGTCAAGTGGTTGGTCGGCGTGGACCAGTATCTGAATGGACCGTGCGGCGCCGTTTGCTGGAAGCAGGACTTGCAGCCAGACGCCCGTATGTTGGTCCTGTCCTGACACAGAGGCACCGTCAACGTTTGCAGTGGGCCAGGAAGTATTTACAGTTGACAGGACGCCAGTGGAGGACTGTAGTCTTTTCTGACATGCTGACGGGAGAAGAAGGGTCTGGAGACGCCCCGGTGAGCGCTACGCTAACTGTTGCATGCTGGAGGTCGATAGATGGGGAGGAGGAAGCGTCATGGTATTGGGAGCGTTCAGCAACAATTTTATGGCACACCACTGTACTTCTTCGACCAGCCTGTGAATGCCAACACGTACACATACCAGTTCTACAGAACCACGTCGTGCCGTTATTTGGTCAACACCTAGAGCTGCAGTTATTCCAACACGACAACACCCACCCGCACACCGCTTGAGCCACCACTGCTTTTCTGTAGGCAAACAACATCGATGTCCTGCCTTGGCCATCACTGTCTGCTGACATGGCACCAATTGAGCATGTGCGGGACAAGTTTGGCCACCGTCTGGCCGCCGTTTGTCCTGTGGAAAACCTGTATACAATCTCCAAGAGCTGAGGCGTTCTTTGACAAATGAGTGGGTACAGATTCCACAGGTGTTCATTCAGACTCTTGTGAATTCCTTGGGAAGACGCTGCCAATCCTGTATTCAGGCCAATGGAGAACATACACAATACTAAAGCAAGTGTTAAAAACTCAATTTACTGCTCTGATTTTTTAAACAGGACTTTTGTTACTTCATGCTTTTGTGCTTGCGGTGCCATTTTAGCTTTTCATTTCATTTCAGCTGTGAATGTTCACACAATGACCATGGAATGCAATGGTATATATTCTGTAAAAAAAAACCAAACACATCACCATTATTTGAATTGTTTTGTAAGTGGTGCGTTTTTAATGACCGTCAGTATATTACAATTTGTCTCAAAATAACCCTTCAACAAAGAATATTAGAACAAAAATGATAATCTTTATAAAGCATGCATGAAAATTAAAGTAGGCCTACTAATTTGATACAGAATATTTGAACAAAAAACAAAAGTAAACAATAAGGAGAACATTCACCACATAAAGACAAAGAGTTAGCAAGAGTACCTGTCCAGAAACACGATTCATGGCACCTCGTACAGAGTCAATGACCTCAAAGCAAATATTTTCCCCTTCCTTGTCACAATCAAGCCACAGCACCAGGTAATCCACATTCGTAGCCTGAGAGAAAGAATTTGTTTTAGTTTTTGCAATAAACTGAACGCCCTGCAAGACATACTGCAGTTTATTCTATAAGTGAAGTACTTGGTTCCTTAACAACACATCAGGTGCTGGAGAGGAAATGTTTCAGGTCAAAAGAGAAAACTCAGAATTCACTGAGAGATCAGATAAGTCTTGAACTTTCAATAGTACTCAAGTTCAGCATCAAGTCAGCAATGTTGGCTGGCAGGGGAAGGTCCAAAACAACAGAGAAAGAAGAAAAACTATTGGAACCACATTCCTCATTATCTAAGTGCACAAAGAAAGAATACTCTCCTCTGATAAGTACAGAAGAGAACAGTGTACACAAATTCTCAGTCTATATTCATTACTCTAAAATACCTCTCTCTTCCATGACTATAAATGATCAATACAACTTGCATAAAAAAGGTGCATGAAACTATCATGCAAATAAATTGACTTTGTGAAACCACTGTCTTTGAGCACATACTATTTCATTGTTCAAGAGGAGCTGGGTTGATTATAATAATGATTATATTAACAGACAAGACAGGACATCCAGATACTTGTGTATTATATAATTAATGTATGGTAGTGACAGTTCTTCTTTATATGATTGAACTGGTTTTTCTTGTTACTGTGAAATACTTAATCTTGCATGAATGAAGTATTGTGATCAGCGATCATGTGATTGATGCAAAGCGTTCAGAGCTTATACTCGCATGGGATAAAGCGCTACATAAATGCAATCTATTATCATTTGAATTACTTTTCTTTGCAGGGGTAAGTTTGTATTGTTCAAATCAAATACTTTTTTCTTCAAAACACTCTGGAAAACACACAACCAAAATCAATCAAGGAAATATGTGCCCACCTCTTTACGAAGAAAAGCAGGCATGTGTAGATTCGGATTTGCTTCCTTTTTCTGAATCGGAGCTGTGAACAGTTCAACCTAAAAAGAAAACAGAAATATTAATTAGTAGGAGCCTATTAAAAGAGAAGAGAGTCTAGACAAGGATAGTTCTTTGAGCTTTGTTTTCCCCTAACAGATTCTTTCATTTAAATAGGTTTGGTGACAATAGCATATCATTCAAAACGCAAAAAGAAAATCATCTAAGCCTGAAAAAAGTTTATACAGCGCCCTCTAGTAGCCTACCACTTGTTGGATCTACTTTTTTTTTGTTTCCCTTCTTTATTTCTGGTTTTTCGTTTCAAGGTATTAAGTGATTATCAAAGAGATTGTCCATATTTCTCTTTTTTTCTTCATCCCAAACTCATGCCATGGCATATGTGATCTGTGACATGAAATAAAACACTGCAAACCATAAGACCAAAATGAATTTTACAGTAAACAATGTAATTTAATTTCAGACGAAAAGAAAATGCAACAAGACGACAAACAACACAGTGTAGCAAAACTTACAGGATCCACTTTATCCCAGTTGTTGAATTTTCCAGGAAAATCCACCCCCAAGACGTGGCCGCAAACTGACGTCATTTTGAAGTGAGCCGGCTCACCATTGAACCGACCATTGTAGTCGTGAATAGAGCAAGCCCCGTTGGAGCCTTTCCTTGATGTCATGTTGCCATTGGAAAGGATCTTGGCCAAGGACTGAGCCAAAGATGGCTTCTCAGCCACCATCAACACCACCTTCATGGCTTAGCTAAACCCGTGCCAGGAGGCAACAAGGCAAGATATTAACTGAAAAGAAGTCATACAGGTGTGTGAAAATATGGTTTAAAACTGAACTCATTGAAAAGTCAAATATTTAGAACATAAAATGGCAATTATGTTTCACAGAGATACTGTCATTTTTATTGTATATTATAGGCCTATATAGATAGTCGAAAATGATAGACCCTAAACAAGAATAGAAATTCCAATTTGTCAGCTTTCCCTCAGTCAGTCTACACCCTACACATTTTGTCCATACACTTCAGATCCTGTGGACACAACATCTATCTTTTAGTATAAAAATATAGGCCAGTGCCTATGCGGGGGAAACAAAACTAACGAGGACGATAAGTTAGAAGCGCACTGAGGAATAATTCAATTATTTCATTATCTCTTAATCTCCAGCAAGCCGCTCCCAGCTGCTTGCGGTCGGAACCCCTGTGCTGATGAGCCGCTGCCAGCGGCCTGGGCACATTCATTTATGACGACTTCGACATTAAATTACTTTTCAGCAATTGTTGAAAACAGGTCTCTTTTACTGGGAGTTCATTCATTAGATGAAGAACTATCAAAATAGGTTCACTTGTTTTGATTTAATGACCCGTTAAATGACGTTTTTGTCATTTTTAGATTTAAATTTATTACCAAAACAGGGTCCCCGCATAGTAGTGGGTTTACCCCCCTCGGAGATGAGTTAAACTCCACACTGCACATAAAATTGCATGAATTAATTTCACAACTTCTAGCTTGACTTTTATTAAATAACACATTCTTGCTCAGTTTATGACAAAACTTTCATTTAAAACATTTCTCCAACCACAAATATGGAGATCCCCTCATTATTCATCACAGGCTGGCAACTAACTAGGGACTCATCATAATAACGGTATCATAGTTACCTGGCCCGCACTCTGCATCTATCAGTTATTCAGCCGACCTTGAAAAAAGTTTGTTGATCCCTGGCCCTGTATATATAATATTAACCCAATTCACCCTATGTTGCCGCGGGCAGTGTGCTTGTGTCCACCTGGCTTGCCGCGAGCCAGGGGGAAAAATCAGTCTGAACTTGACAAACTAACCATAGACACCGTTTGCCCAAACTATCTAAGCTATCAATATGTGAGGCGTGTTGAAATCAGGTGCTCGTCAATATAATCAAAGTGAAGAAACAAGCATTTTTTCTGAGGTTTGTGAAATTTTTATCAAGTTTTCGTTTTTTGGCTCAACACCTTTCATGTCCATTAAAAAAACATTTCAGTGTGGATTTTACTGAAAAACGTTGATTAAAGGCACAAAACATATACATTTTCAATTTCCACGAACTCTCAATCTAAGGAAATAACTCATCTTTGGCCTCCATTTTCTCATTAATTTTACCTCTGAAACCAGGTGACTCCCATCTCCTTCATTTGCAAATATCTCGACTTCTATAAAACAATTTATTTTTTCATCCAAAGCAAGACAAATGAACAAGCTTTAAGATGATACCAAATATAGCTCTACATGTCCAAAAATTGACGAGAGCCTGATTCCACTGCGTCGTGAGACATGAAATTTCACTTAAATTTCACTTAAAATGTGCTTTTCATATTATTAGAGAGAAAGAGGAAGGAAAGGGCAGAGAAAACAATACTAGTCCGATTGCGACTCATCGACAGCTTAAAGTAAATCTAGCTTTTTTCAAAGTTTTCAAGGGACTAAAATCAAACCGATCGTCTTGTTTTCCTACATTTACACCTACTTTCACTTTCTTTGCCGCTTATGCCTAAAACAAAACTAAAAACATGGTTCATGTATTTCGACAAACACAAATATAGCCGTGCCACAGTTCTTTTTTGCGGTTGTTTTTTTTCTCTTCTCGTCCATGAAGATTTCAGTGCTCGCTTTACATTATTTTTAATAGTAATAATAGAAACCTGGAAAAGTGGTTCGGAATCGATTTTGTGGACTGGTACTTTGATACGACTATTCTCGTAGCTTGGTGGATGGAAGTGCGCGGCAGCTACGAGTATACTCGTAATGCGGGTGCAATGGGTTAAATTAATTTTTAACTAATTACTTAGATGGTTACAGGACATAATATTTCTTCTTTCCAGTTCCAGTTTGGTTTTGGCCTAATGCCCTGCAGAGGTTATTACCCATATTATTACCTTTAGGCCGGAAGGACTTCCTTAACAAGCGACCACCCCAACAAACACAATGAAGAAGAGACCTAACCTTAACCTTCCTAACTGTGCCCCTACCCCTAGCCCTCTATTCAATTACTACTCTACTCTGTCTAATAGTGGTTGCGCTCGTTAAGGAAGTCCTCCCATTAGGCCTATCTGAATTCCATATGTGAACAAAACATGGGATGAAACTATAGGGGGGTGGGGTGGGGGATGAGAATAGCGGGTCATGAGTTATTCTCACCAGGGGTGAGAATATTGGTGGTCTATAAAAAATCATCCACATTCACATCATATCTAGTACAGTCGAACCTGCCTTAACGGAAACCTGTTGTAACGGAATCTCCCTGCTCCCCATTTGATATTATTCTCTTTAATTACCCGTATAAAACGGAAACCTATCCAAAGCGGAAAAGGAAAGAAAAATCCACTCCCTTCCGAGGGTTTTACTTGTCTAAGACGGAAAATGTTTTGCCGTTCAGCCCTGATTTGCAAAAACTCACCAGTTTGGTTTTGTCCGCCGGCTCTAAACTTAACGCTATGCTGCCGGGCGAAGAAGGGGAGTACGAGTGCAATTTGAGGGTAGATGTTACCCCCATTCATGTGAGCCCCGAGTGATGAAGATGGTCAGGGTGGGGTGGGTGTGAAATCTCACGAGTGCCAGTGAAAGTGTTTGAGTGGCGCTCCAGCCTGGAAACTTTCACTGACTGGTAGCCAGAGGCCAGAGGTGTGAAATTAGTTTGACTAATGTCTGCCGCCCTGATCGTACAGCCAGTCGAAAAAAAGAGTTCCTTGAATCGTTGTTATACGGCTGCACAGAATTCTACACTAAATTCTGTGTGCCGCAGTAGTGAGGGGTGGCATTGGTTGACTGCGCTTGTTACACCGATGGGTGGGGCTAAGGGTGGAAGCAAAGGAGATGTTCAAACATTTCTGTTTTCAATAGGTCAAACAGTCGTCCTATGAAATGCAAGCACTCGAGGTCATTGGATAAAAAAGGCAGACGTACTTCATTATCAGAGAGGATAGCAGCTGAGTGGTGTGAAGTTTTGTAAATTTACTTGTGATTGTTTGCCGACTGGACAAGCGATCCTAGGATCTCAGGCAGGGCCTTTGTAATCCCCCCCCCCCCCCCAACGTCTTCCATCTCCACACTAAACTCCCCTGTTTAAGATGAAAAATGTCCAAGACAGAATTTTATTCCGGCTCCCTTGTGATTCCCTCTTACACAGGTTCAGCTGTAATTCGCTGTGGATATAAAAAGTTACAGCAAACTAGACTCTAGATGTAATCTAGATTTCTTATGCAATTACAGTCAAACCTGTATAAGACGGAATCGCAAGGGAGTAGGAATAAAATTCCATCTTAGACAGGGGAATTCAATGGGGAGATGGGGAGATGGGGGGTGGGGGGGGGAGGTCAAAGGACACTTGTCCGGTCAGCAACCAATCACAATTTAAGTGGTTAAAACTTCACACCTCTCAGTTGCTATCCTTTCTGATAATGACATGGGTAGGTCTATTGATCCAATTACCACTAGTGCTTGCATTTCATAGGACCACTGTTTGACCTATTAAAAACAAATGTTTGAACATCTCCTACTTTGCTTCCACCCGTAGCCTCACCCATCAGTGTAATAAAAATAAGCACGGTCAACTAATGCCACCTCTCTCTGTCAGGTAACAACGATTCGAGGAATTCTTTTCTCGGCTGGCCATACGATCAGGGCAGCAGGCATTGGTCAAACTAATTTCACACCTCTGACCTCTGGCTACCAATGAAAGTATCCATGCTGGACTGCCACTCGAGCACTTTCACTGGCACTCGTGAGATTTCAAACCCACACCATCCAGACCATCTTCATCGCTCAGGGCTCACATAGATCGGGTAACACCTTCCCTCAAATTTCACCCCTACTCCCCTTCCTCACCAGGCAGCATAGCATAAAGTATGTATAGTATAGAGCCAGCGGACAGAACCAAACTTGTGAGTTTTGTTTCAAATCAGGACTGAATGGGCAAAGCATTTTCCATCTTAGACACGGAAAACCCTCAGAAGGGAGTGGATTTTCCTTTCCGTTTCCGCATTGGACAGGTTTCCATTTTGGTAAGTAACTGCTTAAATTTAAGAATCTGGGTCCCGTCTGTTTAGACTAGGCATCATCAAAAAGTCTACATAACAAGAGGGGCCACTCCTCTCTTTGAGCCAATTTAAAAAAGTGTCCTCAAACTTCTGTGGCGCCCTCTTCGCAAAAGCGCACCCTTTGCGAACAGAGTTACTTTACTTGTGTTAAAAAAATCAAAGTGAAACTAGCAAGTTTTTGAATAAATTTCGGAACAATGCTTTTTTAAAATGGTTACCCTGACAAAAAACCTCTTCCGGAGGAATGGGTGATTGTTTTCTTCATTTAATTTTACTTTAGAATGAAAGGCGTGAGGTCATTTATTTTAATTTAAAAAACCTAAAACTCCGCACTGAACGAACTCGAACTGCTGATGAACAGCAGTCGATCTGCGCACGCAAGGAGGTGCT
>NW_004797871.1:52640-99527 GCF_000002075.1 Aplysia californica | reverse complement strand
GGGGGTTTTTTTTTTGGGTTTGAAATTAAAAATTTGGGGCAAACCCCCCAAAAAGGGGGATGTAAAATTTCCCTTTTTTTTTAAAAAAACAAAAGGGGGGGGGGGGGGTGGGAGATTTTCAGGGGAGCCCTCCTGACCTAACAAAACCATGGAGGGGGGGGGGGGGGTTTCAGGGGTACATGCCCCCCCCCCCCCCCCTGATTTTGACCATAATTTGATGCTTTGCAATTATTAGGTTTGATGTAGATTAGGCTGGATTCTGCTCGGTTAATCGAAGTCTTGCAAAGCAGCGGACGTCTTGCGCTAGTGGCTTGCGAGCAGGCTTGTGATTTGATAAATTGCCTCCCGCTTGCTACCGGAGGGAACTTCCGGTGAGTTGTGACTCGTGGACAGTCCTGCTGTACTGTGTCGTGACGTCGCGAACTCTCGTGGCAGTGGGCTCAGTACATCTTACAGAAGATTCTCTTGTTATTTGCATTGAGAGGCTTGCACCAAAAGTGCAAGATCGGTTGTTGTTTTTTTCATAGTTCGGTTGTAAAAAACAAAAAGCTCTATTCAATGCACTTAAAAATTAATATTGGATCGGCTATTCTTACGATGTTAAGGCCTGTTTATTTTTAATGTGCACGAGCCAAGCGCTTCATCGCCGCACGCAAAAGACCTCAGTTTGATTCCCGTATGGGGAGAAATTTTTACTGAGAACCTCCGTCTTTCTGCTGGGGCGTTGTTCCCTCTCAGCTCAGGTTGGCCCTGACATTGGGTTGAAGTAGGCCTAGCCCGTCTCCTAAATGTTCTGTATTATGTCACTGTGAGTGTAACACATCTACAAAATAGGTTACATACATACGATACAAAAGCCAATGACAACGACCCCTGGAGTTCTCCATTTTAGGGTAATCTAAGTCAACTTATTATTATTACTACCAGAAACCTAGGTCTCTGTTACTACAATACCACGTTCCTTCTCACTTATAAATCCATTCGCTTAGCTGATTAACGGCGGGAAGTTAAAAATAACTTCAGCTCTCTACGCCTTGCACCAAAACAAGCCCAGCCTCTCCCTTCCTCCACGGTTCAAAGTTCACACAGCGAGCAGTACTGCTGTTTGAACACATCGAGCTGTCTTGTCGCCATCGAGCGGTCCTACGCCATCGAGCGATACCGCGGCGTGCCGCTCGCTCGGCGTATCGAGACAATACAAGTCAGCAGGTCAGGTCTCGAGCTTGTCCTAGGGCAAATCTCTAGGCCTAGCGCAAATCAGTACTGTGTGAATTGTGGGGCTTGTGGCTGCAGATGGGACTTGAGGCTTGCGCAGGCCTTCGATTAATCGAGTAAACTACAGCGCCACGCCGCGCAGTGACTCTGTGGGCGAGATCTCTCACTCTCCCCTCTCTCTTTTTCTGACGTAAGTGGCTTCGCGGATTGCAAGCAGGGTGGGGATGATGAGGGGGCCTGACACGAGTGGCTTCGCGGATTGCTAATTGCTGTGGACTTGAAGTTTAGACAAGACCAAGGAGGTTACAGTTTGCGCTAGACTCAACTTATCATGCTGGTGATTTGATTTGATGATTTGACCTAGTGATTTGAGGCTTGTGACTTGAATTTGAACTAGGGGCTTGCGAGCACGAGCGGGTTTGCTACCGGGGTACAGCCCTAATGTAGATCTAGGATTCGATGATCTTATACTTTAGCACGTTAAATTCTTCATTGAAGACTTCCAAAACGAGCGACCACTATCAGATCTGGATCAAAATTCTATGTCATCAAGATTATACTCAATCATCAATGGCTTCCAAAATCATGATGGAAGACTGAAAACCACTGTTATTATTATGATCTGTTCATGACAAAATTACGGTAGTTTACACATTTTTAGGCCCAGTTCAAAGTTTTGAAGGTCTGTGTCGGGGATTAGTAGACTTTGGCTTGGGAATTTAACGTGCAAAAGTATAAGATCACCCTAGATTCTATCTAGACTCTATATTCTAGGATATCATGTTCAATCACTCTCCTCTTTCCTTGTCACTTCACTTCACTCTTTACCTCTAGCTAATCTCCTCAACAACGACCGGCAGACACAGCAGCGAAGATAGGGACGGAAACAGCGGCTATGTACACAGTACACACCATTCATTTACTCACTCAATACACTCTTTTGAACACACCATATCGAGGAGAGTTACTCATGTGTGCGACACGAACACACACACACACACAGTGACACACACACACATAGAAGGGGCCTTCGGCACGGTTATCTCCCGCTATGATGCAAAGGTGCGTAACTCCCAGGAAATAGTTTTGTAGGCAGAGCTTCATTGACGACGGCCAGTCAAAAATAATATTATGAATTCTTATCATACGTTCCATTTTTGATGGTAAGTTTGAAAAATAACATTGTGTAATCAAAATTTACACCGATGTCATAATGAAATGAGAGATGTATAGGTTATAGTGCTTATTTAACAGAAGAAGTCAAAACTAATTTGATTTTGATGGATCAAACAATTCTTGCTTATCACATCAAAATCAAGATCTCTACTTCTAATCTAGATTCTAGATTCTAGATCTAGAAAATATAGATAGATATCTAGAATCTAGATCTAGATCTAGATTTATAGATCTAGATTCTAGACACATCTATCTTCCTTCATTCTCAATTTTCGTAGTCTTGAACGCTACGAGAGTTCTACTAGAATACTAGATCTAGTTACCTAAAGTTACTCTCTGTAATAAAGTGTATTGAAACCAGCGCAATCAGAAGTCTTCAATTTTCTTGCTGTTTTTATCATGTGCCTCTAAAAGTTACTGCCTTTACAGCTGGGGACACCAAATCTTTTTCATAAAACGGGTTGGACAACTGAAAGAATTCCGAGGGTGAGCGGGGTACTATTTAATTTAGATCTAGATCTAGCTAGATCTAGATCAAAACACGGTCTAAACTGAATATATAGGCTAATAAAGCAAAGACAACCAATATTTTGATTTATCAATACACAATATGTTAAAAATAAGGCGGGCACTATTTCTCCGCACGTTCGGGAAAATAAGGCTGGGCACTATTTCTCCAAACGTTCGGGAAAATAAAGCTTGGCACTATTTCTCCGAACGTTCGGGAAAATAAAGCTGGGCACTATTTCTCCGAACACTGAAATCACATCCTTTCCCGCAAATTTCGGATATATATATATATATATATATATAGATCTATAATTATATTATAGGCCTACCAAAGATTGTTCGTATACAATATGGTTCAATCGGTCCAAAAAATATCCGCTGTAAATATTTATATAGAAATGCTACTGTTCCAAACAGTTTTTCGCTACAGATGACGTGTTGCCTATGAATTGTGCTGCTCTTTTTTTTTTTTTAAACTTAATGTGTTGTGTTCACTCGTGTGCTATCTAGATCTAAATCTATGGAGGGTTATTGATAACGACACGTAGAACTAGCATCTGCGTTTGTCGTGGCCGCAACCAATCAAAGGTGGCTCGATTTTTTGACATTTTTTTGGTCCCCGAATTGGGGAATAAAAGTCAAATTAAAAAAAAGAGAAACCAAACCTCTTTACTTTTGAAAGAAAGTTCACTTATCTTCACTTCATCTCTATCTCCCTTGTCGTCACCTCGTTGATTTGTTGAGTATGTTACAGTTACATACGATTTGTATTGCTGTTCCTCTTTTATTTTTCCCTCTTTGTGGTGTTTTATTTTGTTGATGTGTAATTTTTTTTTCTTGTTATTGTTCTGATGTGTTGTTTTTCTATTAATTTTTTTTTGCGGGGGAAAAAGGGGGGGGGGGATGTTGTATAGTGTAACGTCATTCAATTTGATGTTCCTACCTTCATTAGATTCTAAATATATATACATGTATATATATATAGATTTAAATGTGTTATGTAAAAGCGTTCCACCAAAACCGATTACATGTACTGACACTGGCAGACTCCTTGTGTGTGATTCCATAATTTACATGTAATATCCTAGGCTGTACTTGAAAAAAAAATTACGCACATTTAGGGTTAAAACAGCCAATCTTCTTCGGACAGGTGGACACACACCCTTATTTGTTAAATTTGTGGTTGTTTATGGGCTGTTCTAATTTTGATTTCATTCTGTTGTGAAACCTTTCTTTTTCACGTTTTTACACTCATCTAAAAATCTCTAGACTAGCTCTTGAAAATTGAAATAGATCTAGACCCAAAAATTTAAGCTCCTTCCCAGACCTCGCAGAATGGCAGAATGACAGTTGGCGCTGAACTCTTGCAAATAGGCAAAAAATCACGAGGCCAGAAACCGTTCGGAGAAATAATGATCGGCACTATTTCTCCGAACGTTCGGAGAAATAGTCACTTCATAAAAATAAAGATAGTAAACATATGTGAGGCAGTGTGTAGGAATCAGGCTCTCGTCAAAATAATGAAAGTGAAGAAACTTGCATTTTTCTGCAGGTTTGTGAATTTTTATCAGATTTTTGTTTTTTGACTCAACACCTTTCATGCCCATTAAAGAACTCATTTCTGTGTGGATTTTTCCGAAAAACGTTGATTAAAGGTATAAAAAATGTTAATTTTCAGTTACCATGGACTCATAAGCTAAGGACATAACTATTCTTTGGCGGCCATTTTCTCACTAATTGTACCTCTGAAAACAGGTGACCCCCACCTCCTTCTTTCGCAAATATCTCGACTTGTATTCAAGATAAATGGATACTTTTTTCTTCCAAATAAACACAAGTGAACAAGCTTTAAGATGATACCAATAACTCTACATGCCCAAAAATTGATGAGAGCCTGATTCCACCACGCTGCCTCACATATATGTAATTGTTGAGTCCCAATTTGTGGGCCACCAGAGACAAATGTGGGATCTGGGCCCCATTTTGCAGTAGTAAATGTGAAAGATTTGTCGTGAACTGGTCAAGAAAGAGTGTGGTACATTGTTTAGAAGTTATGAATTCGGTAAAAGCATGTTTATTCTGCACTGAAGAGTTCAGTGAAATCATGCAATTATTTTCAGTATCAGATGACTAGCATGCTAATAAACACATCTTCCAGTTTTGTTCCCACATGGTGTCATGGAAGCAGGCAAGCTGTCTGGTTGTCAAGTAGTGGATTTAACTTCACACCTCTACTAAATAAAGTAAAACCTGTTTAAGATGGGCCCCCCATTGTCAAGGAGAAAAGTGGCCGTATAAGACAGGTGGCCGTCTTAGGCAGGACTGATCAAGATAAAGAAAACAAATCATTCCCATCTGAAGTCCCAATCGAAAGTAGCCGTATTGTTGTTTTGGTTTTTTTGTTGTTGGTTTGTATTTTGTTTGTTATTTTTATTTTGTTGCTGATTTTGGGCAAGGGTGACAATAAAACAAAATATATCAGACGAGGAAGACCGAGTGCCATGTTAAAAAAAATGCATGGGTCGCCACGACTCGGAGAACGAGCGACGCTTCTGTGGCAATTTCATGTTGACGTCCATTGTTACTTTGTTACAGACTGGGTAAACAGTGACTGCTCGTCTCACGTACGATTTGTGTATGAGTTGTGGGCGGGGCTTATGGGTTATGAGGGATCACATGCTTACCTCACCAGCAGCTGAAAATTGGTAGCTATTGGTCAACAGTGGGAGGGGCCTACGCAACATGATCAGTTGGAGGGACTACCTAACAACAACGACTAGTGATTGAATTATGACGGCTCGCCCACAACGCCAGGGGCCAGTGCACAATTTATGACAAAACGTAATGGAGTCACTAAGGTGGCCATCTAAGACAGGTGTTATTGCTTACTGTGATAGGGGTTGTGTGTTAAAATATGGTGGCCGTGGCCGCGTTGGACAGGTGCCTGTTTTACACAGTTAAATTATACAGAAAAAACGCAGGGGGGAAATGGAAAGTGGCCGTTTGTACAGGTGGCCATCTTATAGAGGTGGCCGTCAGGGCAGGTTTGACTGTACTATCCTAACCGCTCTAGTAATGGGATGTGTCATCGCCACCAGTGTTTGCATCTCATAATGGCCACTGGTTAGCCAATTAAAAACGGAAATGATTGAACTTCTCCTTTGTTTCCCCCCTGTACCCCACCCGTCAAAGTAGTAACCACAATCAACAAGCCATCCCTTCCCTGCATGTAGCAAGGAATCAAGGAACTTTTTTCTTGGCTGGCTCTACAATCAGGGCAGCAAGCAGTGGTTACATTTCATAGCTCTGGCTACCAGGGTTCCATGCTGGTGGGTCACTTCAGCACTTTGAAGACCCACACTACCCTGACTACCTTCACAGTTCAGGGCTCACATTTGTGGGATAACAGCCATCTCCCAAATCACACCCCTTCCCCATTTTCTTGCATGGTGGCATATGGTATAAAGGCCAGAGCTGGTCGAATCAAACTTAAATCGTGATATTTGTTAAATCAGGGCTGAAGGGAGAAAACTTTTTTGGTCTTAAAAAGGTCAAAACAGTCAACAGGGAAGGGGTTTCTCTGTCTGTTTTCTGAGCTGTGAAGGTTTCCAACTCAAATGTATTGTAGAGTTATGTAGAAGAATTTATCAAGGGGCATACAGTTTTCTGTCTTGGGCAGGATTCTGTTATGGCAGGTTTGACTGTATTAATATTTTTCCCATTCACAGCCAGACACTGAAAAGTCTTAGCTGCTCTTACTGGAGGAACTTAAGAGTTGACAGTCTACAGCAATGCTTGTTCCTATCT
The DNA here is from genome assembly GCF_000002075.1 of Aplysia californica. Taxonomy (NCBI): domain Eukaryota; kingdom Metazoa; phylum Mollusca; class Gastropoda; order Aplysiida; family Aplysiidae; genus Aplysia; species Aplysia californica. The sequence goes on along the minus strand of NW_004797871.1, from coordinate 92,819 downwards.
TCACTTTAAAACTCAACCATCGTGTGACTCCCAGGGCTGTTGCAGTGGGGCGATATGATGGCAGGCATCCAGCACTCACATGTGCTACTACAGCAGGAAAGGTAAGTTTTCTCATTGCTCTTTATGTTGTTGCTAGTGAGCTTTCTTAGGCATTTTATGGGAGATGCGCAATTACCATTTGACCCACTCCAAGACAAACTCGAGAAAGAGAGGATTGACATCTATTAAGATGCACTGAGCTCTTTCACAACAGAGGATGTGTTTTTGCTGTATTGATGCACATTTCTCAAGTCCCATGACAATGGAGTATGAGACTAATTAGGCCTATATGTGCCAGAAAATCCTGGTTCCAATGCATTTATGCATGAAAAGGAAAGATGGTCTGCTATTTTTGGTCTTGTTTTCGTTCTTATTTTGGCTGGCATGTGTGCCTTTGTTGCTATGTCTTTTCCTTCCAGTACCTTTGTCTTGAGGCTTCGCTTAGCCTCCAACTACTAGGACTGTACCCATTCGACTTTGCTATTGGACATTCATGATTTTTGCACTATTCACAGTTATTTGAAGCATGGCAGAGCAATTCGAATGCCGTGGGATTAAAAAATTTTTAAACAGATACTGGATTTTCATCTCATTTTTCTCAAACGTGGTAAAATTGGAGCACATTATATCTAAAGTTATTGAGATAAATATACAGAAATGTTCTTTCTTTGATGGTTACGAGACAGAGTGATTGGAGGAGCCAACGAGAGATATAAAATATTCCTCTAGAGACCTCTAGAGAATATCCCTTATAATCGCTCATCACACCATAGCTCAAGCAAGGGCAGTTACTTGTCACAATAAGCTCCCCTTCCCCTAGGTTATTCGAAATTCGAAGCGCTATGAACGGTGACGTCATGTCATTTCGCTGCACTGTCTGCAACAACAACACACGCATGCTCAGTGACTGGCGCTGTGAAAGTGATGGTCTTATCATATAGAAGAAAAAATCATTTGACAGCTCTTTGAATAGCGGAAGTTGGGTCTGGGCATATCTCTCTATCTCTGATGGTAAAGCCACTTTTTTGGTACTAAATTTAAAAAGGACGAAAACGTCACTAAATGGGTCATTAAATCGAAACTAGCGAACCTGTTATGATAGTACTTCATCTAATGAATGAACTTCCGGTAAGAGAAACCTGTTTTTGGCAATTGCGGAAAAAAGTTGTTGTAAAGGAATGTGCCCGAGCCGCTCGGCTCATCGGTACAACAGTTCCGTTCGCGTGCCGCTGGGAGTAGCTTGCTGGAGATAAAGAGTTATCGTATAACAATTCGATGGCACTTTGAATAACGGAAGTTAGATCAGGGCATAGTGCATATAAGAAAAAAAACATTCGACAGCGATGTGAATAGGGAAAGTTAGGTCTGGGCTTATTGTATATAAAAAAAGCAATTCGACAGCGCTTTGAATAGCGGAAGTTAGATCTGGGCTTATCTTATATAAGAAAAAACAATTCGGTGGCGCATCGAATAGCGAAAGTTAGAGCTGAGCTTGTCGTATATAAGAAAAAATCATTTGACGGAGCTGTGAATAGTTAGTGAATGTTGAATAGCGGAAGTTACGTCTAGGCCTATCATATACAAGAAAAAAACATTTGACGGATGTATTCGAATAGCATGAATAGTGAGCTCACGCTTCGTAGCTTCGATTAATTTTTGTTTCCTCAAAATTGCACAGCACTACCAACTACCCTTTCTCTCTTCAAATTTTCAAAATGTTGCCAACTTTTTTCTGTCAGAATTGGTCTCATCGGCTATGGCAGAAGCCACAAGTCAATGTTAACCTTAATTCTTCAAATTCTTCGGTTTCGTTGGAGAAATTTCCCCCTATTGGTCATCGTCGGACATTGACAAATGAGCTATCCCCCCCCCAACCCCCCCCCAAAAAAACAACAACCCAACAACAACCAAAAACGAAACCCCACTCCCTTTTCTTTGATCTTCTGCCCTCTGTTATCAGGTTTTGAAGGTGATGTATGTGGAAATCATGTTCCTCTTTAAGATGTCTTTGTGTATTACTATGAGTGACAAACTCTCCTACCTTTCCTTACTTTTTCATAATACTAACACGAAAGCTTTAGCTCTTGTCTGAGATCACCTTACCAGCAGCCAGGAAGAGGAATCATTCATGAAGGAGATTGTGATTGAGAAAGGAGTACAGATTGGTGAAGGCAGGAGGAGCAGCCTGCGTGACCCCATCAGACGCTACAACAACCAGCTGATGGTGGAAACAATCAGCCTGCTCACACTGAAATGGACCTTTATGAAGAGGGGCGAGGAATCTTGGAGCTCTCCATCTTCCTAGGACCCCAGGTCTACATTCAAGTTATTTAAGTAAAGCACTAACTTGGAACCAGCTACTTCAGCCATGGTAGAACGTCACAAGATTGCTCAGGTGAAAGCGTATTTGAGAGTCAGCGCTGATCATCTGCACCCACTGCATGAAAAAGTGGGAAGAACTGTACGCACGCGTCTGCTTAGAGGGACTGAATGAATGAATGAGGCAGTGATGACTTTGGCTAAATGCTGTGAATTGCAAGACATACGAGGGGGCAGCACATGGGTCAGTGTCACTGACACACTTGGGCTGTATATTTGAGTGGTAGCAAACTTAGGCAGAGAATGTCGTGAGTTGCCAGAAGGAGCAGCCAATGCCGAGATAGAGATGCTGATAGAGGAGAACAGTGAACAGGGCGACGTAGTCATCTTCACTGATGGATCAGCACAGCGTGGAGTCAAATCTGGATGGGCTTTCTGCGCCCGTGTAAATGGGGTCATACAGAGAGAGCTGTCAGTCGTCACTAGTATAACCATGTCCAGCGTGTTCATGGAGATGAAAGCCATCACTGAAGACCTTAACTGGATTAAGATGACGGAGTACCAGTCTGCTGTCCTCGTCACCGACTCGATGATTACAATTAAAAAAGTGAAGAAACACAAGATGTATGCAGACTGGTGGCAGGCTATACAAAGCAGCAGACTCACAAGGATTGTATGGATCTTTAGCCCTGGTCATGCAGGGGTGATAAGCTTGCCAGCCAGGCTGAGATTGACGGCACCATGCATTTAGATCCACCAACAGTCATGGCAGCATTGACAGCATGGTTCAATGACCACAGAGAGGATGAGGGCACTACTTCACACACAATGGATAGACTAAGGGAAGCTAGTGTCTCTAGAGGGTCGGGGAGGGACAGCAACCTGCATGGAAAAGCCAGAAGAATATCCTACCTATTGTTAACTGGCACAATCAGCAGGCAGACCCGTACTTGGATCCTGGAGAGGAGGGAGGAGCAGCTATAACATTGTGCCGCCTGCAATGATGCCTATTCCCCAACCAAATAAGTCAGTAAGTAAGCAGCTACTTCAGGTAGAGGAGCAGAAATAGCAACAAAGAGAACGAAAGGCACAAAATCTGATACTCTGTTCTTTTCTTCAACAGGTCCTGGTTCACAGTCCACACACAAAACAGATAGACTCTGGCTCGGGAACAGGCTCCGACATCAGTCTGCTGAACATCAATCAGCAGATCACATCGTTGGCGTCAGGCCAGTTGGATTTGAATTGTGAGGGAGACCTACTGGTAGTGGGGACCCCCACCAATGTTTTGGCATACGACATCAACAATAACAGGGACTTGTTTTACAAAGACGTGAGAATTGTTTTTTTCATGTTCTCATATTTTTGTTATTTTTGCACCCCTACAATTTTTCAAGAACGTTTATGCTAAGTCGATAAAATCATGGCTAATAAATTGCGTTTTTTGTTAACATACCTTTGTCAGTTGTTGCTGCTGGTTACCTTGTTTGCAAGATGAGTTTATTTCATTCAGTCAGTCAATAAAGAAATAGTTAGAAGGAGAAGCAGAAAATGACTGTACGGATTATTATATTAGATTGTGTTCATTTGTGGATATTTTGATACCTAAGAAATGTATGTATATGAGAGTCACATTTCTTATTCATATATAACGTTAGGATAAAATTTTAGACCATTTCCCCACAATGTTAACTGCATTGAAGTTGAATTTAACATAATAGACTTTCAGCTGTTACTACTTATATTTCTTTGCTTACCTGCAGAGCCCTGATGGAGCTAATGCTATTACCATTGGAATGTTGGGAAGCATTGAGACCCCTCTTGCTGTTGTCGGTGGCAATTGTTCTATACAAGGGTACAACAGTGAAGGAGAGGACAGTTTCTGGACTGTAAGTGAATCGTTCAACTTTTCTAAGATTCTCTTACTCTAGGTTTACGTCTTAAGAATGACAAATTTGGCTCTGTGTCTGACTGGGGTTTTGTTGGACAGAGGGAATCACTTTACAAGGTGTTGGACTCAGAGAGACAGCCTGGGATAGCTTATCTTACAGAAAATGGAATGATATAGAAAAAGTGCTTTTTGAATGAAGCTGTTCTTTTATTTCCTGGCTACAAGAATAGGAATTACCCTCAGGTAGTTTCAGTCCAGTTTAAAAGAAAAACGGGTAACAATTTTCCAGCTTCAAGCAATAAAAGTCATGTTGATTCTGTAAGCTCACACTGATAATTCATCGAAACCTTTAGGTCTTCTTGGATGTAGGTAAATCTCTTGTAAAATATTTTCTTTTCAACTTTCAATGATTTCACAGCACCATTCCGACTGTTATAGGATACAATATACATACATCTGGCAACTTATATCAGACTTGATGAAATTTGATTTGTTGTTGCTATTTTTGGTACTAATTCTGTTCTGGCTGGGATCGTTTCTTTCAGCAAAATGTTCTTTTTGTAGTACACCTGTGAGTTTGAAATTCATTTTTCTGTTGATATCAATAGAATAAGAGCTGTTGAAGTGGTAGTCAGTAGTGATAGGTAATTGCAGGAGGTTAATTTGGAAATTGTGTGAAGAAGTTTTGCTTAAAGTAAAGTTTTTCAAGTTGGAGCAGACTGATTTCATAATGAGAAACTGTCTTGTGTTCGACAACTATTAGATCCCTGCATGCAGCTTGGACATGATGCTCTAAATAGCAAAGTTATACGCTAACTCAGGCACCTACTACTTATCTCCGGAACCGCCGTGCCGGTGAGCAGCAGGCTGCGGCTCGGGCACATTCCTTTACCACGACTTTGACGGCAAATTCCTTTTTTTCTGTTGCAGACAGCAGATCTCTTTTTCTGAGATATCATTCATTAGATGACGGCCTATCAAAATAGGTTCACTTTTATTGATTTAATTACCAGTTTAGTGACATATATGTCATTTTTAGATTTTTTTACTAAAAGAGGGCCCAGCATAGTGCGTTTACCCCCTCCCTACGAGATAAAGAGTTATGGTATTGCTACTTTTCAGGTGACTGGTGACAATGTGCAGAGCATTTGCTTGCTTGACTTCAGCAACAAAGGCCAAAATGAGGTATATTGTGCTTTTTATCAATATTGTTGAAGAAGAACTATGTTAATGTCCATTTCACTACAATTATCAAAAGAGATTGTTTTGGTTTTTTTCTTAATTTTGTAGGAAAAGAAAATAAACCCTATTTTTGTCAAAAGAGAGGAAAGAGAATGGCACACAAATTGTAATATGATGTTTTAGATGCTATGATTGACCCATATATTGTAACTTTAGATGAGTGCCTATACGTATGGGGAGACTGTATGAATAATGATATTTGAAACTGATAATATGTCAAATATTCTGTTTTGCTTTTTTTCATGGGATTTGCAAGCAATGGTTTTTTTTCCTAGATGGCTATTTTTTATTTTGTGGATTTAATCAAAACTTTTGCCTTTGTCTGTGTGAAATTTTAACTAAACTCAAGAAATGAAATTGTAATTGCATTTTTCTTATACGACTCTGAAAGGGATCAAAGAATGTTGAGCACATGCAAATACTTGCTTCATGTATAGTACTACTCATTCTGCATAAATGTCGATGTACAAAAAAAATATCACAACAAGTACTTATTTGTAGTTGGTTGTCCCTCTGAAAGCACTGGCTGCTTCACATTAACGCCTTTGGCAGGCTTCTTCACACCCTTGAGGAACATACAATATTGCAGTCTGTTTGCAGTTACCATCATTCACGGATAAGTCATTATCATTATCATTGAGATTACTTGCTTTGGTCTTGCTTAAGATTAATGTTTATATTTCAGCTGATTGTTGGCTCGGAAGATTTTGACATCCGTGTCTTTAGAGAGGACGAAATTATTGCGGAAATGACGGAGACAGAGGTACGCCTGAGATCTTTCTTGTTTTTGTGATCTTTACTAAGAACTCGTAGCTTGAGCCAAACGAAAGATGTAAATGATCTGCTGCCTCACCAACTGAGAGTGCCACTACCTCACTGATGTCATCAATGTGCCAATACCTCTCATGAGAAAAATGACTGCCTTTCTTTGTGCTTACAATATCTTCTGTCCAACTCTCTTTCATTATGGTCACTTGCGTAAAGGTCTGGTTTTGCAAAAAATAGCTGCACCCCATCAAGTACTTTAAAAAGATATATGCAACAAATATTTATCTAAACACTATTGAGAACTTTTTTTGAATAAGTCAAAGAGACAGAAAAAAACCCCAGAGCAATGTTTGCAATTGCAAATGAAAGAGGATGTAGATAACAGTTTATAGGCAATGTTTGGGGGAGAATTGATGATCTTGTTAGTGCTTTTCTGCGACTGCTACTGTTGCTGCTACTATGGTTGATTGTGCCGACGTTGAATGCTGTTATTTCCCCAGGTAATCACCAATGTCTGTCCCATGCTGGGCACAAGGTTTGGTTATTCGTTGGGGAATGGAACTGTTGGGGTCTACGACAAAACTTCAAGATATTGGAGAATCAAGGTATGTTAACCTGCTGTGTGTAATAGTTTATCAGTTCATGTTGTAAGGTGAGGGGAAAATCCCCGAGTTAACCATTTTGTGTATTATTAGTTTATCAGCCTAGGTGTGCTCTGTTTGTAATCAAGCACTCTACTGAGTAGCACTCATAGTCGGGGAAAGTTAAAGTTAAGCTTCAAGATCTGCCATCCCTTGATGAAGATGCAGCTTCACTTACAGAGGAGTTAAGAGAATTCTACTGTATGTGTTCATTCATAGGGCTCACCAGTATTAATCCTTGATTTGCCGAAAGAAAAAAACTTTCCTACATTTGCCTTTCATGCATTGTATGTATCATGTGCAAATAATGTAATCAAAGTGAGATTTTCATTCTGTGCTGCACGTATGTATTTATCAGGATATTAAACATATGGTACCACTTGTGTCTTACGTGCTATGGTTATGCTATGTGCCGTTGTGTGTAAAAGATATGAGTTCAATTCCTACCAGGGAAAGTTATTTCATTATCTTTATTTGTCTGAAGGGATGAGGTATCCCACTTGGTCTGGTTTGAACCTTACAGATGGGCTTGAAGCTGTGTGCCTCCTACATGGTCTAGATCCTATTGAAGGGCTGTGTAAAACATTTACAATCATTCATTCAACATATGATATCAGGACCATGGAAAAGAAATTGATTTATGTGTTGTCTTTACATTTTCAGTCGAAAAACCAAGCTGTGTCCATTCATGGCTATGATTTAGACAGCGATGGCGTGCCTGAGTTGATCACTGGCTGGAGCAATGGAAAGGTACAGATAGTCTTTTATTTATCCCAGGAACATTCAAGTGGTCATGTATTTCTTTCTACAGTTTGTCACTCTCATTGGCCTTAGTCATATTTTGGCGATTTGAGAAAAATAACAAAAATTTTTGCACTAACAAAACAGACACGACACACCTAGTTTTTAAAAAACAGTTTTTTGGTTTTATTAAAATTCAAAAGTTTAAAACAACTTTTGACTGAAATCAGGGGAACTAATCAAATTATCTAGATGTGGCCATAGCTCAGATTGCCCCAAAAGTGGCTTTGGCAATTATTGAATGAAGGTGACGAGTTTCACAACAACAGCTTCTCGTGCTCTCTAGTTGTTTAAGTTGCAAATGTCCATGCCACAAAATGTGTACATGCCTGAGGCATGGGTCTACATGTTCATATTCTGCTTTTGTAGGTCACAGCATTTCTGCATAGAATGACCTTTCCTGTTCTGTGTTGGTGTACAGTTTGGGAGGGGTATGAAAAAATTGTTTCAAACTTTCAGCAGGCTGGAGCTTTGGATAAGCTGAGGTCTGATAGTTTTGTTGGGGGGTTCACTGAGTTTGCTTGTCAGTATTTTCTTTAAGTTGCTTTAGGAACACAATGGACATACTGTTATTTCTCCTACCAGTGAGTATATGGAATTTTCAGCCAGAGTGCTTTTCCCTTCTTCTTTTCAGATTGATGCTCGGAGCGACAGGACAGGTGAGGTGATCTTCAAGGACAACTTTAATCATTCAGTTGCTGGAATCGTACAGGTAAGAATGAGAGGGGGTGGGGGCATGGGGGTGGGATGTGAGGGTGGGATGTGTTTGGAGTGGGGTGGGGTGGGGGGGGGATGGGGGTAGAGGAGTGTATGTGTGTGTGTGGAGGGGGAATGTGTGTGGGTGGAGGTGGGAGGGGGCTAAATGAATTGTCTCTTCCTCCCTTTGACTTTTTCCACATTTGTGAGGTTGTTTCTTCTTAACTCTACATTTGCTTGAGATGTCTGTTAAAAGTGAGTCTGGTGATAACACAGGTTTGGTTCAATATTCTTATGGGTCTACAACAGATGCCACTAGAAATGAAAAAAAGGAGGATTGTATGTTATATGACACAATAGCAAGACAGCCCACTTTACAATTGTGACATTTTTTGGTTCTTTTCAGGCTGACTATCGCCTGGACTCAAACACCTCCCCTGGAGAACAGCTGTTGTGTGTGTCTATAGAGGGAGAAGGTAGAGTTTTGTTAATTGTCGCAGTCTAGGCTGATTTCTATAAGTTTGCTCCAAATCTTGTAATTTTTCTATGTGCATTCCTGGTTTCAGACCTTTGCCGCCTGGTGCAGTTGCTTTTTTGCAGATATTCTGGTGTCCTTAGAAAGAAGACTGTCACTGTCATTTTCAATGTTTTTTTCAAAGTTTTTTCTTGTTGTCTTGTTTGGAAGTTAATCTTGTTTAACTTCATCTCTTCTCATCACATCTTATTTTGTCTAAACTCTTCATAAATCTGATCTCATCTGTATTATTTTGTTACATCTTTGTTTCTATAAACTTGAATTAATCTTTGAGTGACTCTAAACATCACTTGGGGATTCAATTCTAGGTCAACAACATTGTAGTCCAGCAGGATACTAAGCTGTCAGTTCCCCCAGAATGGGTGTGAAAACCTAAAGGAAATAACATGAATAGAGAATGTTATTTCTTTGACATCTCTTTTACTTCAGAAACATAAAAAGAAATGATTTATCACAATCTTAATGATATTACGCAAATTTCTTGTGTGTTGGAAAAGATGGCTACATCTAAGTCAGATAGTGTTTATGTGGCAATGTAAGTACAAATGTGCATTAAGATCTTTCCACTGTAAAGCTGAAAATAGTTTCTGAGGAGTGAATATAGGGTTTTTAAAATTCTTGTTTTATCTTGTGCAGTCAGGGGCTATAATCCAGCCAGCGGCGGGCCAGGCAGCAGCCTCATGGACTCCAATGTTGAGCAGGACACGATCCGAGAGCTGAGTCAGAGAAAGCAGGTAGGTTCAAAACAGTCCAGCTGAAGTCAGGAAATTTTAAGTCATTTGGATGCTGATTCTGACTTGTCGCTTACTGACCCAGACATTAGCTGAAGGAGTATGTAAGCTGCGGGTGTTTTGAGGGTGCTTAGGGCATTCCTTTCTTTTACTTCTTTCCAGTTTTAGAATGTCATATTTGGCATCTTTTGAATTTGTCTCATTGATCTGAAGTAATCTCCAAGTCAAACCAAAGACCTTTTAATTAAATTAATTAGGAAATATAATAAAAATTTGATTATGAATCTAATCTGTGAGAAATCTTCAGAAGGAAAGGAATACTATATTTTTAATGCTTAACCTGATCTTAGGCATACTTTTGTACATTTTTATGTCTTGTTTTCGTTCCTCCCACTGTCCATAACATTAAGAGAAAATATACCGTCTTTGTCAAAATTGCTAGCCTATCAACACTTTTTTGGACTTTACACCCCCTGATTTCTCTTAAGTACTTGTCCACTCTTATGTTTAAGTTCAGTGACTTTGGTACTGCATTGCATTAGATAAGATACAATCTCCAAAAGTCAATGTGGTGTTAGATAAATAAAAAAACAGTTTCTTTTCACATCACCTAATTTGACATCAACAGCATTATTTAATGAGTTAAATCAGTCATGAAGAGAATCATAGCAGCACTCCCAGGAAAATTGCTACTTTTCCAGGAAAATAAGGCAACTTTCAGGAAAAGAATATAACTTCCTTCAAAACTGTGGAATATCTGGGAAAATGGTAGAACTAAAATGACAATAAAAAATAGCAACATTTACAGGATAATAGACAAGCTATATGTGAAGCATGCTGACAAAATGAGTTACTTCTCGGATTCAAGCCTTAAGGAAATAGATACTTCACGCTTATAGGTGAAACTTTTACTATTTATAAGTATAAAATAATAAAAGACAGGTTTTAGTTAAAAATTTAAGAATACAACATCAATAGAAATTCTACAAATTTGACACTACTGTCGATTTTTGGCCAATGTTTCAATTTGTGGATTGCGAGAAGTAGCTCATTTTGTCAGCATGCCTCATATATATGGTTTTAGGAAAACTTACATAAAAATTGCCAAATGTTCACTGAAATAGGAAAATATACATGAACATTTTTTTTACAATGGAGGAAAAACAGCAAACTATATTGTGAAACAGGAAAAGTTACAAGACAGGAAAACTTGCAGAAAAATAGCAAATATGTACAATGAAAAATAAAGACTTGAGAAAAGGGAGCAAAGACAACTTCAGTGCCTCACATTAAAGTGAATGCTGTTTTGTTTATTATTCCCCAGAACCTGATGCTGGAACTGAAAAACTATGCGGAAAACTCCAAGGTGGCCATGACAGGTGGTGCTGCGGGTCTGGCAGCGTCATACGGAGGTCAACCTGGTGGTGGCGGAGGAGGAGGAAGGCTGGGCCCAGGTGGAGGAGGTCCAGGGAATGTGCCGTTTCCTGGCATGGGTGGTCTGCAGGTGTGTGTCTTGTAGTGGTTTGTACAGGTCGGATAGGAGAGATGTACTTACTCAATGATTTGTTAACCAATCTCATAGCACAGAAGCATCGTGATTTAACACTTTGCCCCCCCCCCCCCCCCCCCCCCCTCCGGACCTGATCGGCCATGGTAAGAAGCCGTCCCTTTTCTCCGCGAGACACCAATCAGGGACAGTCTGATGTAGCAACAAAAACGTTTTAACTAAATGATCTCTTTTTTTGACATGCGCACTTGTTAAAGTTAAATTTCTTTTCTGAATGGTTTGTGTGACCTTTGAGGTCGAAAATCATATTGTATACAGTCATTTTTTGTGTGAAAAATGCCGAGTACACCTATAATAAGTACTGTTTGACTCTTACGCCATGATTAGAATTCGGTTGATGAATGAGCTAGATCTAATGTTTTCTGAGCTCCGATTTTAATTCCTTTTTTGGTGAACATGCGATCATCACTCTTAATTTTCTCAGCATGCTGAAATTTTAATAATGGTTGGGGTATTATTGCCGAGATACAGGTGTAGTACTGATGTACCGCAAGTGTGTGGGTGGAAAGTGTTAATTGACGGCTGGACTATCCTCAAAATACCAATGTGGATAAACAGAACAAACTGTGGAACACATCCTACTGCAGAGCAAGACACACAGGGCCCTGAGATAGGGAACGAGGCCAATCCCATTACCACTACAGGAGAAACTGTATGCGCCAACAGAAGAATTTGGCAGGACATCCCATTATCTGGTAGATACTGAACTTCAAGTGTGATGCAATGGAGAGGAAGAAGAAGAACTGACAGCAAATGAAATGTGGAATTAGTTCAGCTATACTTTGTTCATATCTAAAGAACAGAAATTAAACTTCTAATTATAATGTATGTGTCAGTGTGATGTTATATTCTGACTTGAATCTAATAATAGAACATCTAGAAACCGACTGTGGGTTTTTTTACGCTGCTTCATCGTCATGTCAAGCACTTACATTATTTCCTTTGAAAATGTCTTCTGAAAGAAAGTGAAACATGATGTCGGCTTAAAAATTTGACACCTGGAAAATTTTTTAGAAGAAATGTGAATGTTTCAAAGCTTTCAGTCTTATTTTACATCATTGTATTTTGTTGTGGTCAGGCATTTGCATTACTATCACTTTCTCAAAAAAATCTATTTTGTTGATCCACATGTAACCTTGTGCAGTTGCGGGCGTTGTAAAACACATATCAAAACAAAGCTGAAACTTTCATAATAGTATGCCTGTTTGCATAATCTTATGCACGTATGAAAATACACCTTTTATTATTATTTATTATTCGTTTGTACTTTTGTATGCACAGTTTATAATGACTCTTTTAGAATAAGACAGTTATATTTGCACACCCCTCATGCTGAGGTACCGACATCTGCAGTCCAACCTGCTCTAATGACCACGTGTTCAAGACAATCGTCTGTACAAACACCCACTTCTTACTTCCCGGCTTGCATTTTTGTTTGGTTCATAAAGACACTGTCCAAGACGTCCACCTGTCCAAAAGAAACCTCTTCTCTCCTCGACAAAGGGCGGCTGTCTTGGTACAGTTTCAATTACATTCCACAATGGTCTGTCTCCACTTACTGTATTCTCTCTCATCAGCCTGGAGCTACCAGTGGCTTTGACGCAAGTGGCGGTGGCATCGACGGGCCGAACATGGGTGGCTCCTCGGCTCTTGCAGGCCACTCCATGGGGCCCGGTGGGATGTCCCAGAGTGCGGGAGGAGGGATGCAGAATCTCAAGCTGGGCGGTAGTTTAGGGGAGTACAAGGCGTCCCCTGTCGGCATGATCCCGGTGAGTCATGCACAAGATGACTGCTGCTTGCGATTTTGATTTATTTCCATTTGGAACAGCTGCTCAGTGTGAGATCCTGTCATACGTCAATTTTCAGAACGGCATATGGTGAAGTCTTACACGAAGTAGTCGAAATAGCCTGGCTTTGTTTTGTATTTTTGAACGTTTTTCTTGTTTTGCCCTATCTTGTCTTTTCTTGTCTTTGTTTTTGCCTTGTCTTGTCTTGTCTTGTCTAATCTGTGATTGCAATACAACATTTTTGGATTGTCTAATTACTGTGTATAATAGTGTTATACTTACAAATGTATTTTTTAAAGTTACATGTCAAAGTGAATAAGTTTGCAGGTTCAAGTTTCAAAATAATGAACTGGAAAAATCTTTATTTCTGTGTCTGGCGAAAAACAGTTTATTTACTCGTAACAAAACAGATCTGCCAAGAGGTATGTGTGTGTGTTCGTATTACGTATTCATATGTACGTCTATATAAGTGTCTGTAAATCATGTCATTTGAGTCATGAATAAAATAAGCACAGTCGTGCACAGATAACACGAACATGGAAAACTTGAAATCTTGGATAGCTCGTACAATTTGTCATTCCTAAACTAGTTACTCTTTCATACTTTGTTTTTATCAGTAAACCAGAATTATTATGTATGTGTATCAAACGCATTTGTCAATCACTGACGTGTTTGAATTATCCTCACCCGAGTGTATTTCAGAATATTTTTTTTCTATCTAATCTTCTAAGGTGGGGTTAAACAAAGGTAAACATGTTTTTTTTATAACAGCAGCTGTGCGAGTTTCTCTTTAACTTAAAAAGAAAAGAAAAGGAAGAGAAGACAGCTAGACTAAGGCTCAGGTGCGAGTGAGTTACGTTTTTTTGTTTTATTTCTTTGATTTGTTTTCTTTCAGGCGAACACTCAGCTTCAGACAACTTTGACCGTAAACACAGGGGATGAGACGAGACCAGTAAGTCAGTAGCTATGTTGTATCTGTATGTCTGTGGGAGTTCTTGCTGGCTTTCAGCTTGTCTTTCATTTTTGTTAGATAAAATAGCACTTTGAGGCTATTCTTTACATATTCACATGCACACACATGCACACACATGCACACAAACACATACGCACACACATACACACACATACACACACACGCTCTCACACACACACACACACACACACACACACACACACACACACACACACACACACACACACACACACTTACATCCATTTGCCAGTGTTACATAATTTGATAAAACGCCGTAACACATAACACAAACAATCTTACAAATATCTATTTGCTGACTGCTACTGTTTTTTTAGTTAGGGACTTCATGTCTAATTCAAGGATGCCCTTTGTGACTATCCACCTAAATTCTGTGCCTCCAGCGTATAACTGAAATTATTGTGAGCCTGAGATAATAATAATAATAAATGATAAAATAAATATAACATTTGTACAGTACAAATTCGGGCTCAACAGTAAGCTCTATGTGCTTTATTATCTATGTTATTACCCCAGAATACTTGATAGCAGTCTGAAACAATCTCAAATTCACGAGAAGCATACAGTGCAAGCAGCCATTTTACAGGTGCTAAAACACTGACATACTGACAAAAGATCACTAACGATCCAACTGCTGGGGCTTTCAGATGTGTTTTATAGAATAAAATCTGAGTTAAAAAACAAACAAAACTTGTGCTTGGGGTTGGTGGTAATGACTTAATGTGTGTCATTCTGGTTGATATGAGTTATATATTAAGAGAACCTAGAGTGTCGCTTGTCTTTCCCCAGCCTCATGTTGAGCTCATCATCAGCACCACAAATGGTGAGTCGCTGTTATCTTTGTCCTCACTGTAAATACCAGAGTCTCATGTGTTTGTCTTGGAGGTTTTGTTATTATTCTTATTCGTTTGTCTTTCAAAAGATGACGATAATCAACTACTCTATGTTAGGCTTCGTCATGAGTCACTTTTCAAAATGGCATATGCTGGAGTCTCACCGTAAGTTAAGTAGTCATACTTCCGGTATGAGTTTAGCATCCCGTTAAAACTGTAAGACTTTCAAGGAGTGGAGGAGCTGTTCAAAGAGGTGGTTTGGGCACTGTATTGATGAAAGATAAGACATATATAGTAGAGTCCACTTAAACTGAAATCTTCAAAACTGCTGGATTTTCTTAGGTTTAGTCAAGTTTTTAGTATAGAGGTTGCTCATCATCATCATCATCATTGCCTTTCTTACCCTGGATCAAGATATAGGCCACGAACAAACACTTTCCACCTTTTCCTATCCTGGGCTAGCCACTTGATGTCATTCCATATCTTCCCACTTTTCTGTACATCTATTTCTGTGACTATTCTCCAGGTTCCAGGTGGTCTTCCCCTGGGTCTTTTACACTGTGGGATCCAGTCTAACACTTTCCTTGTTATGCATCTGCTTGACTTCAGAATAAAAAAACAGTGTGGATTTAATTTTCTATTGGTTTACCACTGTTTTTGAATTAAAAGTATTCAGTTTAAGTGGTATTTGTTTGGAGATTTTTATTTCAAAATGTTTTACTATTTTGTTGCCATTCTGTTAGTGATTTGTTATTTTCAACACTGTTGTATGTGGTTGGTGGGTGTTGTTGTCTGGTCTACTCCTCCTACGTCTTTTCAGTGTTTTGTCTGTATGTGCGAAATGAAATTTGGCTAGTGTTAGGTACTGTGCCGACTAGCAGAGAGCTACAATACAATCACATCGAACATCTTAATTTTATACAGAAAGTAGTAAGTTTCTGAATCCAGGAATGAGAACAAGAAATCTTGGAAATACTGAAGTTCTATGTAAGTTGTTAAACTGATGCATCGTGGCTTATACTCTTTTTTTGTATTTTTCGCCAGACACAATCATCAGAGCTGTGTTGATCTTTGCTGAAGGAATTTTTGAAGGAGAAAGCCATGTTGTGTGAGTAGAATCATAGCTTAAGAGTAAGTGGGAATGGGAGGAAGATGTTGCGGAAGTTATTATCTTACACACAAGTCCCCTACGACAATTATTTTTTCGCTTTCTTTTCCAGCAATGCTGCTCAATTTGTACTCTTTATATAATGCAAAGAAAATGTCTCCACCCTTTTGACTGATTTCCATGCCATGTTTGACTGAAGTAATGTTTTCTTCTAGGAGTTCCTAGTCAAATCTTTTTCAATGGCTGCCATTTTTTCCTCTCTCACAAGGTAAAAGAGGTGACTGTGATCAGTGGATTTTAATTTTTTTTAAACTTCGCAATCAGTAGAAACAGAATAGTATGTGAATGGTCATAAAATTTGGTGCTAAATTATGCAAAATGGGGAACAACTTGCATTACTTTTTGACTCCACCTTGTACATGTATCGTTCTTATATGATCCCATCCTGACTCTTTCTTCTCACTAATACGGAACAGACATCCTAACGGGCAGACCATCAGCAGCTGTCTGAAGGTACCGATTGTCCCTCCCAAAGATGTTCCAGTTGATCTACATATTAAGGCTATGATTGGGCAGAAGAACAGGTTAGTTTTATCATGTATATAATTGTGTGTTTTTACTGATCCCAACGTTTTGTTGGAACTTTTAGCAATTTTGTACAAATACAGGGGGCATGTGGCTACTGCTATGATAAATAGAGCTATTTATATGATGGGTATCTGCAATGTTATATAATCATAATAATAAATAGCATTTATACTGCGCATTTCCATTTCCTAAAAGATGCTCAATGCGCATTACAATGAAAAAGACATCACATCTTAAAAATTAATCGACACAAATGTGTACGTAAAACAAAGTATTGTACATATAATATAATGCATATGTGTAAAATTTTATACCAGAAAAACAGTCTCGCAGTGAGGTTGAAAATGTGTTCACTAAAAATATACAATGCAATATAAATTCACGAACAGTCAGTGTATGTGTATGTATACACTAAGCTTATGGTGATTGTTATGATGAATATAGCTTTTCATATAATGGATGTTTGCAATGTTGTATGTATATCCTAACCTATTAGCTGCTGCTATAATGAACCTCATCATTCATGTACATATAGAGAAGACTTATGCCAATGGTCAGGATGAATGTTAGCAATGCTGTCCTTCAATAGGCTTATGGTTACTCTTATGGTGAATCTTAGCAATGCTGTACAAATGGAGTAGATCTTTGGTTACTGTCATGCTGAATCTTAACCATGCTGTATTCATAAAAAGAGCCTTTGGCTCCCATCATGATGAAGTTACCCTCTGTTTTACCTGTTGTTGTGGGCAAGACCCTTAGTCAAGAGATTTGTTTTCCCTTGTAAATGAAAATTATTGCCTGTTATTTCCAAGAATTGTTTTCAATGAGCTGAGGTTTGCGTGTGGTTTCATCAAGTTTATCAAGGGATCACTTTTTCCTATGCAAGGTGGAGCTTATGTGACTTTCAGTTGCAGCATTTGTTGTTTGACTTCTTTTGTTTGACTGTAATGACGTATTAGACACAAATAGGTCGTTTCAAAAGCGGGGGTTTTGGTCAGCGCTGAACTCGATGTTGAACAGCTCTGTTTGAGGACATAAAAGTGACAACGGGAAAAGTAATGCGTCTCCCCGGGTTTTGGCCACTCTGTTGAAATCATAGTGAGTGATGCTTCGAGGATGAGGGGACAGAAATGAGTGGGCGAACCTCTTTGGCCACTGTGGTGTTGGTGATGATGGTTCAAATCCTCACCCTCTTGGCTTGATCCTGTCAGAGATTAATGTAATTTTTTTTAGGTCCTGCCTATTAAAAAAAGAACCTGACAATTTTGAAAGGGTTGTTAAACCTGTGCAATTGCCTGTTTGCTTTAGTTTCAGTAAGAGTTTTACTACACTTGCAACACAATAAAGTCTCCTATTAGTGCTGAAGATTAGAGGTACTACAAGAGAGTAACAAGCACAAAAAAGAAGGAGAGGAAATAAGGATGATAGATGCTTGATAAGTAAGAAGAAGCAAACCACACAAGAGCACCTGCCAACCACCCGCGCATGTTGTCTGACTCGCAGCAACCAGTTCCACGTGTTTGAGCTGACCAGGACCCTGCCCCGGTTCTCCATGTACAGCCTCATGACGGAAGAAGTCCCCGAACCTCGCAGCTCTGTGACCTTTACCCTCAATGAGAGACCACAAAGGGTGAGTATTGTTTGTGCTTTTTCTTTTAGTAAGCGTTTTATGGCACTTGCAACACAATTAGGTCATATAAGTGCCGAAGATTAGAAGTGTTACAAGAGAGCAACAAACATAAAAAGAAGAAGGAGAGATAAAGACAATAGTTGTTTGATAGGAAAGAAGGAGCAAACCACACCAGAGCACCTGCCAACCACCCACATTGTTGTTTGTGCTTACTTAAGGAAGGCCCCCATTGAGTGTTCTTTCACATTTTTAATGTTTTACCTCTTGACTGTGTAATTCTGACAACTTACAGTTATGTCACTTTACCACCCTCGCAACCATATATACTGATCCTGTATCCAGATGTTCTACGTTTGCTGATTTGACTTGGCACCACTAAAAGATAACCCCAGTCCTATCCACTATCCTTGTTTTCAAAGCTCTCCACCCTTTTCACTCAGCCCTTTGAGAGAGGAATGTTAGATTTGGAAGTTCAGTCTTGTAAATAACCAACTTACTGAGTTGGGACATCAAATCTATTCCATATTTTCAGCAAGCTGTTCAGTTGTTTGCCCAGAAAGCACAATTTTTCAGGAGAGAAAATATTTCATTCTTTTAAAAATTGTACTCAAATTAAATTTTAATCTTTGTTTGATTTTTTCAACATGTAGAATTTGAATTTTGATGAAATATTTCTAGAGTACATGCGACTGGACTTTGCGTGTGTGAACAGCTGGCCTACAATATTTAAACGGAACTATCATCTTCATAGAGCGGATCAAAAGTGTTGTTTCTTCTATAATCCCTTGTTATCTCTCACTCTGAGAATTTTCCTTGTATCAAGTAGTTTTCCAGCCAGATCTGTGAAGCATGTAATTCTGGAAGATATTTCAAGACCCTTTCCTTTTGTTATTCTATTTATGGTAAAATTAAAGTAGCTTAGCTTATTTTCTGTTGCGGAGAATTTGACATTATTTCCCCCACCCTTCTCTTTTCCTAAAATATCCACAGTTTGGTCTCCCGAGAAGTGACAGGATTAGTTAGCTGATTTGTGAGGAATTATGAGGTTATATAACTTATAATGGAATCATAAGAAGCCGAGTTTTTTTCCCCCTTTTGCTATGTTATCTTACAACTTTGTCTTACTATCATCATATTTTGATCACTATCATATTATAAGATAAGATAAGGTAAGATAAGATAAGATAATACTTTATTGTCCCGCTGATAAATTTTCTGTAGCTGTACAGGAATGGTTAAAACGCATGTGGACACTGTACAAGCCTTGTCGCCACTGAGCAGCAACATTATGAGCTGACAATTATCACTATTAGAAATGAATACTTGTATGACCTTCTATTAACACTTTGTGGTCACTGGGCGCAATAATGCGACAGAAAATTATCCGTTCCGGTCACCTGGCATAGTTTTAAACCAAGCCCAAGAAGTCTGTTGCAGTCACTCTCCTGGCTGGGTGACCAGATGGGGTATTTTGTACTGCTAGCTGTGTGACTGCAAAGTGTTATCTGTTTCACTCATTATCTTTAGATTTGAAGCAGACTGCACAGTTTGTGCGCGACATCAGACTGACTGTCTAGCTGCTGTCATCGAGAATGAGGAAGAAGAAGAAGAACTCATTATCTGTCTCTCTCTCTCTCTCTCTCTCTCTCTCTCTCTCTCTCTCTCTCTCTCTCTCTCTCTCTCTCTCTCTCTCTTACACACTCTCTCTCTCTCATGTCACAGATGCTGATGTGGATTAACCAGAACTTCCTGCTCCTGGATGACTTGACTGTGGAGGGCGACCTCCTCTTCACCTTTATGTCTCTCCGAGGGTCCGGCCCTCTGGTCCTGAAGATGTCACAGGCAGGTCAGGTATGTCCGTCTTCTTACAGAGAGGACCCCCAGCCTTGCTGAAGCCAACTCTTTTCGTTATTGTAACTATACTAACCATAAAGTGTGGCGTTCAATTCCAAGAATGAATTTGATAAAATCAGAGGAATTGACAGTTGAATCTTTTATTCAGCTACATCTTTTATTCAGCTACATCTGTTTCTATAAAAACTTCTTTAAAAAAACCTAATGGAGAGATAAACATGTGAAATAAAGCTGGGCTTCGCATGATTTTCACAAATGCTATACATGCCAAGTTATCTGCTGTTTTTGAGTACTGCTTGATATAATGTCAATCAATGTAGTGTGTCACTTTAGTCTAGTTACGCCACAAAGTTCCCTCAACATTCGCTGCTTTTTGAGTGGTGCGTAATTAAGAGGTTGAATCAGAGCTGCCAACTGTCCTTCTAAAGTCCCCCCAAAATCCTGTTCCTCAATTTCTCACTGGTCATGGTCTTTTTGTCGAGTATTCTTATCTCCTTGTTCAATTGTTTTGGATTTTTAAAACCATTCTGTTAATAAAACAGAGACTGATGTATTATTGGGTGATGTTTTGGTTAAATTGTAAAAAATGATGTTCTTGTGAGTCAGCAGTCTTGTGTCTGTTCTGACCTTCATTTGGACGTGGTGTGCTTGGCAACCCTGAATCTCAAAAGATGTGTTTAATTAAGATATCTTTTTCTTATTCAAACTGTAAAATACAATGACAATGATAGATTTTAGTGATTTCAGAAAAAATATTCATCCTGGTTGTGTTGACTTGTGGTGAATATTCTTTGTACATAGAAACACTATCACACACCCACACACAAAGACACACAAAGACACACACACACACACACACACACACACACACATACATACACATACATACACACACATGCACACACTCACAAACACAAACACACTCACACACACACACATGCACACACTCACACACACACACACTCACACACACACACACACACACACACACACACACACACACACACACACACACTCACACACACTCACACACACATATGTGACATACACACTTCTGTCTGTCTGTCTGTCTGTCTGTCTGTTTCTATGTCTTTCCCTGTGTATGTCTTTCTCTCCCCCTCTCTTTCTCTCTTGCTCTCTGTCTCTCTTTTTCTCTTTCTCATTACAAAAGCTGTCACATCTCTTTTGTAGGTATCAAGTCACAGTGTGATATCCTTTACTTTTGCTTTCAGGTTGTGATTCAGACGGATGACATGGACTTAGCCGGGGATGTGATCCAGTCTTTGGCTCAGTTCCTCAACATTGAAGACCTTCAGACCACAGCAGACTTCCCTGTGGAGACAGAGACTCTCAGGCAAATCTTGGTCAAGGTAAAAGTGCTTACAAATCCTTTTCACCTCCATTGACACAATTTAGATCAGAAAGGAGGCAGACTGATTCGACTTGGCCTCTCGGGACCAACCCTGGCTGAGTATACAGGGGATAGCATCATCATCATCATCAAGTGTCTTGTCTAGGGAAGATTTTTGTGTTTATGTTTTTATTCCTACTCTTTCATTCAAGGCCCTCATGATTGAGTTGTTCATTGTGTTGAAAGTGGACCAGGTGTTCAGGCTGTTTATGAAATGTATGCACTAGCATCCTTAGCTTTTCTTCCCTTTGAGTTTTCCTGTCATACTTACGTGTCCCAAACCTCTTTTTCTGGGATATAAGAATCTTATTATACCCATTGAGTTCTGATGCGTCCATTGATAACAAGTTTTCATTATGTTAGATAGAGCTTTGGATACTAGACATTGCAACTGACATCCCACAGGGTAAAAAGCATGTTTTTTTTAAAACCCATCATCTTTACCACCTTTGGTATTTTGTTTGGTGAGAGCTAGTGATCACTTTGTCCAAATTCCTCGTACTGAAAAGAACAGACTTTTATGGCTACGTGTAGCTCTACCCTGGAAATGCTTTGGCATAGACAGATGGGGAACTCTAATTGTGGCAAAGCTACATAGCGAATAGTTGATATTTATGGAAATGAAGGAATGTCATTTAAATTTTGCGTCACTTTTACTGTTCACGGCACATTTTGTTTGAAATGGACATCTTCAATCCTGGCTCTCAGCTGACAATTTTTTTTCCTCTTTCCTTTTCTTCGTTCACTCATGCAGGTGGATGAGTTCCATAAGGTGCGGAGCAAACTGACTGCTGAGATGGCTGACCACTCCAACCTGATCCGCAGTATGGTGGTCAGAGCAGAGGATGCCAGGATCATGGGAGACATGTGAGTCATTTGTCACTTTTGACCTCCTGTTGTTTTTTTCAGCTGTAGAGGAGAAAAGGAATAATACTCTCCGAGATTGATAATGGTACATTTTAAAAAAACTTTTTTTGGGGGGGGGGGGGGGAGGGGTTGGTTATTTCCCAGTTTGTAGTTTCAATTACATTTTGTATGTGACATGTAGTAGCTGAGTATGAAGTTGTACTGAGTCCTTTTTTTTAACGCTCTCATCGGCATAGTTTAGATCCGATCATTTAGAAGGTGGACCCCAGACACTGGTGTACTGAGTTCACAAAAGAGTATCTTTTGTGTTGATTAGTTTTGACAGCAATCAGAAAGACGATTAGCATCTGTTGTGTACTGGCTGGGCTTTCTCCCAAGTTGCACATGAAAGATGAGAGTTTGTGGTCAAAGTGGGAAAGGCGTTTTATCAATTATCTTTGTCAGTCTGCCCAATAATGTTGATTTGAGGGGGAGGGGAAGGGGGGAGGGGGGGGAGGGTAAAACATTTTCAACCATTTACAGTCCGTCACTAGTAAAACACGTTTTATGATTCTCTTTTCAGAAAATGAAAACCTGGGCAATGTGACTAAGCAAATATAGTGTAATATCTGAGTTAAGAGGTTTTGTTAATAGGTTATTGATAGACAAAAGAATGGATAGTGTTAGTTAGTTAACATTGTGTCTAAGCTTGTGGCACCCAATTTCATGTTACAAATTAGGATTAGTGTGCCTGTTTATAGTCTAATATCCCCCCCCCCCCCCCTCAACAACCGCTGCTTTCACAACAACACCCCCCCCCCCCCCCCAAAGACTCGCACAACTTCACAAAATCTCCCTTGGCCAGCCTTTACATTTTTTGTCCTCCAGTGGACTTACAACAACATTGCAGCCTGCTACTCAGTTATCTTTATCTTTCATGGAAGATAAATTGTCAAATAATCTGTCCCTGCTTATTGCCAAGTTCCCCATTGTGGTAAGGTGACCTGAGAAAAACAAGGTAAAATGTTTTTCCAAAGGATACATCATCCTGTCTCATGGAGCCAGGAATCGAACTTGCATCTTTTAAAAAAAGTTGAACTCTTTACCACTTACGGGGGCTGCCCATTTTTTGTTTCGTCCTCCGGTTTGAGATAAGTGGGCATTTGTTACAGAATGTCTGCTCCGTCTGATTTGAGTTGCTGTTTCCCCAGGGAAGACATTAAGTCCTCCAATGGACATACAACAACATCTCTCATTATCCTCCTTCACGTCAGAGAGACTTTTTGGGCCACATGGAATAAGATTCCGCTCTTTTAATGGAACAGGTAGTTGATCTGCGCTTTAGTATGGTCTTTTTCTTCCTTTTTTTCTCTTCCATTCTTCTGTTGTCCTATTTGTTCCTATTGAAATGCATTGGTTGTTTTTTCGCTACCTGTTGTGCAGGCGCAGTATGCGTAAGGGCTACATGGAGCTGTATGACCTCAACCGTGACCTCATCGCGGGCTACAACATCCGCTGCAACAACCACCAGGAGCTGGTGGCGTGCCTCAAACAGGTCAACCAGATCATACAGAAGGCTGGACGGGTCAGAGGTCAGTCCATCTTCTCTACTCTCTTCTTTCTACAAAGTGCCATACATTTCTCCCCCCCCCCCCCCTCCCATAGGCTGATTTTTGCTTACTTCATGATATTTGGGTCTACATTTCGTCCCCAATAGTCAATACCCATTACTAAAATTAGTATTTCTATACAGGTACTTTCTCTATAAAACAGTTCCTCTCTGTGTTAATATTGGACTGGGGACCGTCACATGATGTTGCTGTTTTGAGTTGTTGTTTTTTTAAAAGGTTTTACAATTTACAGCACATAAAACACTGTATATTAATAGAAATTCCCAAGAGTAGAGTAATGATTGAGTAATGATAAAGAAAAGGGCACCTAAACGCACCAGTTAACTTCCCTCCTCACTCATCGGTGAAATGCACAAAAAGAGTGTAGGAACAGGTCTTTCACCCACTGACACTGTTCATAGCCCACCTCTGCTGGCAGTCCCAGTGTGAGAAGTATTATTATAAATATTAGGCCAAACACGGATACAAAATAATTGAGATAGCATCTGGATTTTAACATCGATTCTTGGGGGTGGATCTTTGGTGTGTATTATGTCTATATAATAGACAAGTATATATTATGTATATTTACATATTATGATGCTGTCAATCCTGCTCTAATGACCATATGTATAACAGTAAGACAATCACCTGTACAAATGACCACTTCCAATTTCTTTCCTTGCATGGATTTTAACCTTGTAACTGCACTGTGTCTTCCGGCCACCTTTGTCATTTAAGACGGCCCCTGTACTCTTCAACGGTGGGTGGCGGTCTTAGACAGTGTTAACTATATATATTCTCACACACACACACACACACACACACACACACACACACACACTCACACACACACACACACACACACACACACACACACACACACACACATACACACACACACACACACACACACACAGACAGGGATCAATACTTCATATATATGGCTACAAATCTTTATTTCTTTCCCTCAGTCGGCAAATACAAGAGCCAAGTGGTGACATCATGCCGCAATGCTATCAAGAACAACAACACTTCCTCGCTCTTTAAAATCATCCACACGGGCATGGCTTGAGGAGAGAGAACAAACAACTTTGAAGAAGTTCTTTGGTGTACTTTTCATGAAGAGTGTTGTATAGATTTGCATTACTAGTATAGTGTGAGATTTCTTTGAAGATGAGCAAAGATGGTCTCTAAGGTTTGTTTTGTCATAGGGTGTATTTTTATTTGAAAAATTGTTGTAATTCTTGTGTGTGAAGTTGTGAAGTATGTTATATATTGTATTATATTGAATTGTTCATGCCGCCTGTACAATTAATAAGGTGTAAGGGTTATTCTAGCATGAAATGGAAAAAATGAAGTCAAGCAATAAATGAATAATGTTGCTTTTTTAAAATATGCTAAGCATGTTTGGAAGTGTTTGGTTTAAGATGCTTTGAGATGAAATCAAGCTTTTTCATAAAAAAGTTCTGGTATGTATCTCAATATCTAGTTGCTTATTCTGAAAATTTTTTAGACTTTAATTTTTTTTCTTTTTCTATAAAAATTGAAGGAAAGCTATTCCATACACAGTATTGGTCATTTGTCAGATGGAGCACTTCATCTTCAAATGAACAATTAGCACTGTCTCACAACCCAGTCAGTTAAATCCTTTTGCAGGTGGACTGGATCATTTCCTATGTCGAGGCCAGCCAGGGATGTTTTGGGTACTAGGTCTAGGCTCCAAAGGAGAGAGGAAAATATTACTAAAACATGAACTCCACACGGGAATAGAACTCTCATCTTTTCAATGCTCCTGTGCTTTTTTAATGATCTAGCTTGTGCCAATGGGATGTAATATGGTCTATGAATTAATTTGATGATTTAATTTTTAAAAAACTTTTTTATTACCATCTTTTTAGTTTCAGAGACAATGAATGAGTGAGGGGATCCAGGGAAGGAAGAGGGAAAGAAGAGGGGGGTTGGAGGGGGAGAGAGAGAGGGGGAGAGAGAGAGAGGGAGAGAGAGAGAGAGAGAGAGAGAGAGAGAGAGAGAGGGAGACGGAGAGAGAGAGAGAGAGAGAGGGGGGGGGAGGGAGAGAGAGAGAGAGAGTGTGAGTTTGGGTCTGTATGATATAAATATTCTTTATTGCGTGATGGGGAAGAATTTCATGTGAGATTTCTAAAGTTTATCATTAACGTTAACATTGTCATCCCATGAGACAAGCTGAGTCTTATATTCAGGACTCTTTTGACAGCGAGACAGACTGACAGACAGACAGACAGACAGACTGATATACATACATACAGACATACAGGCAGGCAGGCAGGCAGGCAGGCAGGCAGAAGGTGACAGATGGATTGAAAGAAAGAGATGGAGAGATGAGGAAAGACAGAGGTGAAAAGAGAGTGTGAGGGAGAGGGAGGTAAAAAGAGAGTGTGAGGGAGAGAGAGTGTGAGGGAGAGGGAGGTAAAAAGAGAGTGTGAGGGAGAGAGAGAGAGAGAGAGAGAGAGAGAGAGAGAGAGAGAGAGAGAGAGAGAAGGGGAGAACTTTATTCAAAAGTACATTCCGATCCTATCCTGGTAATTATGCTTATCCTATCCTCCCAAGCTCAAAGTTCACCCTCACACGGTGTAAGAGGTTGATTAAGATATTACATGGTCACAAGTTCACGGTGACACAAGTTTCCATTATTATCAAGCCTTGTTCATCGAAGGCTCTGATTGATGTTCCGTCCAGTAATTTGTCCTTTTGTCTCAATAAAGAGTTCTCAATTTCACGTGACCAGATCTCTATTTGAGTCTGAGTGGATCGGTCACTCATCTCATGGTCAAGCTGTTCTACCATAGGACTGTGTTGTGTATATATTGTTCTGATGCCGCCTTTCGATCAACATTAATTATTGGAAGACAGCATCTTTTGTCTACAGAAGAAAAGTTGATGAGCTGTACTTTTGCGACTCTCAAAAATGATGAAATGGATGTGTACAGTTGTAGCCTATCTCTTTAATTTATTGCCAAATTTATTTGCAAGGAAAAAGCAGTAAATAAATGGGAAACAGTAGACCCACACGTCCAAATTCACCTTTGTTGTCTTGTTTAAATGATTACTGTGAGTGTTAGGAAGAATGGAGAAGGATTTTTGAGCCTATGCTCTCACAAAAGAAAAAATGATTGAAAAGGGTGGCTGAAACAGGTCATCTTTTTGAAGTCCTTAAAATGTCTCTGAGAAAAAACTGAGCAGCACTCTATGTGGATGCACAAAAAATGAGTTAATGAACACTCCTATAATATGTTATCCTTAATTATGGGTAGTTATTATTGTGTATAGTTTCTCTTTTAGTGGAAAGGATTGTGTGCGTGCACACATATGCTCACAAATACACATAAAAACACATACACCCATATACATATATATATATATAGATTGTAACAAAAATGACCTTCCCCTTCAAGTAATATTCTTAGAAATTCACATTCAGAGAAAAGAGATGTAATGACCCGTTATGTTTGCATACTCTCAAATTTATGTGTGTTGATTTCTACTGCTTTTTTTTAGGTTTCCCCGTTTTATAATTTTTATAAAAATGTTTTGACCATGCGAACAACACAACTTCTTATAACTGTTTGGAGTAGGATAAGGCTAACTCTCTTGCCACATTGACTGTTTTAGGTTCATGGCTTTTTGGTTGTGTTCCGCTTTCAACGCAATCTTGTTTTGATGAACTCCAGAATTAGGGCTAGGATGTCAGAGAATGTCTTTACCAAAGAATTCCATGATTTGAATGGATGTGAACTGAGTACTGAAAGCTATTTTGTTGACAAGCTTGATTTTTTCCCCCCCTCTCAGCTCAATTTACTGATAACAAAAGGTTGATAGTTTCTTACCAAAGGTACCGTTCATATTTTTAGACATAATGTATGTTCTGCCATGCAATTGAGATGTAACTATCTTCTTATTGCGGGTGGCTGGCTGATGCTCTGAGACATAATCTTCTAGTAACTTCTGTTTTGAGAGTCATTTTGTTTGGTAACCTATCCTAATTAACTTCTTCATCTCTTAAATGCCTTTGTACTGTATCTGTAGTTCTGGAACTGCATTCAGTTGGCTGAATCGGTGCATAGACCTTGCTGTAGAGCTTGGATATGCCCTATATAACTGATACTATTACTATTGACTATTATTACTTTTGTGTTTGAAAAGTGGTTATTACAATATTTCAAAACAGATTGATACTTTCCTGATCTGAATGATCGTCTGCCTCTCTGAGATACGTTTTCCTCATTGTCCCAACAGCCTTTGTACAGCACAGTGGCGTGCATCCATCTACACAGTGTGCCCACTTGCAACGTAACTTGGCACCTCTTAAATACTTTCTCTACGATGATGCCATTTCTTCGTTGGGGTCAACTTTAAGTTTTCCTTTTTTTTTGATACATAAAAGGGTATTACTCATAAATTCCTACTCCGTCCATTCAATGAAATTTTGATTTTGATTTTTTCTTTTGCTATAAATGTAATCTTTGTCTGTGATGCAGAAGGTCTTTAACATTGAAGGTTATATATATCTGCTAATAAACCTTGATTTTTGCAGCACAAGTTTGTTCTTTTCTTTGTGTCTGGGGACTTGGCTTGCAGGCATTGAGAAGAAGAACACTGGGCTGACAAATTATATGAGTATAGGGCCAAACTCTCATTTTGCTGACAACACCATATAGATTTGCACATAGTATAATAATAATAATAATAATAATAATGATAATAATAATAATAATGATAATAATAATAAATTGCATTTATATACATGTAGCGCATTTCCACAAAGAATCGCTAAATGTGCTGTACTATAATAATACAAACAAAGAACATAGGCATTCCACAAAGAATCGCTAAATGTCCTCTCCCTCTCTCTCTCTCTCTCTCTCTCTCTCTCTCTCTCTCTCTCTCTCTCTCTCTCTCTCTCTCTCTCTCTCTCTCTCTCTCTCTCTCTCTCTCTCTCTCTCTCTCCCTCCCTCCCTCCCCCCCCCTCTCTCTCTCTCTCTCTCTCTCTCTCTCTCTCTCTCTCTCTCTCTAATACATCCTTGAGTAAAGACAATCCCACAAAACTTACCCAGAAACCCTCGTACACATTGATGACATCACACAGTCATAAATTGTTACAGAACAGAACAGCGTGAATAAACGATAGTGGGAGAACATAATAGATAATGAGAGGACATAATAATATAATTTGTATTGGGAATGTCGGAAATTAAAGACTGAAGCTGGATTGAAACAAATGGGTTTTAAATACTGATTTGAATTTTGTGAAAGTGGTAGACTCCCATAGATGAGCGGGCAAAGCGATGTTGTTGACGCACTTAAAACAAAGAACAATTATTTTGTACTGAATTCGTGCTTTCACCGGGAGCCAATGTAGTTGAATTTGCATTGGTGTTACATGCTCTTTGAGAGATTTCTTTAACATTATGCTAGCAGCTTGGTTCTGGAGTCCCAACAAAGAATTGCAGTAGTCAACACGTGAAAGGACAAAATAAAAGTATATATATATATATATATATATATATATATAATATATGGCTGGATTAAAAGTAATATTTACGGGAAAAATTTGCGTGTCAAAGTGTCGCGTGCATTTATGTGCGTGTATCAAATCTGTGAATGTATATATGTGTATACAGTCGAACCTGCTCTAACGACCATCTGCCCTAGACAATCCCTTGAACACACAACCACTCCCCTCTCCACCCCCCTCCCCCAACCTCCTATTTTTCGTTTTGTTTTTTCTTAACAATGTAGGCCTGCCAAAATGGCCTGCAGGACCACCTCTACCCTGAGCTGACAAAATGCCTTTTTTCATCTTTAGCGTCATTTTTAAAAATAAGTTAAATCTAAATCGATAGCCTGATCAGTTACTCAACCTGTGTGAAAAAAATCAAAGTGAAACTATGACTAGTTTTTTAAAAAAAAATTAAAAATCAAACTTCGGAAGAATACCCTTTTAAAATGATTACATGTACGCTGACAAAGAGCCTTTTTTTTAAAGTCCCGAAACTGCTGTAGAAAAAGGTGTTTTTTCAGCGTACGGCAGAACTGTCTGAGATGACTACTTTAGACCTCGACAATGAGTGGTCATCTTGGCCAGGCTCGACCATACCGGTAATTTTACTTTTGCTTTAAGTTTAAAAACTGTGTTTTTTTTCTTTTTTTTAAAAAGGAGCCCAATAATAATGTTCGTTCAGCATAGTAAGTGGTGTAGCCTGCAGTGGAGAAACACATGTTATGATCCCTAAAGATTTTTTTAAAAAAAATTTAATATATTGTCTCTATATATCTGTCTAGTTTAATAAAAACTCAATGAGTCCAGTGTTTGGGGGTCAGGCTCAATTGAAAAGGAAACGTTTATAGAACGAGTTGTACCATCAAAGACAGAATCAGATTAAATCCTGCCAGACAGAAAGGACACAAGCGAACATGAAAATGTTCTACCAAACAGAAATGGAAGAGACAAAGATGAATATTTTCTTCTTAAACAGAAAAGAATAAAGCAAGCAGAGATCGAGATTTTCTACTATACAGAAATGACGCAAATACAAGTAATTAAGTATGAGAATTTTCTACCAAACAGAAATAACACAAGCTGACACAGGACTGCTTTTTTTAAAGGAAGAGAATAACATAATGTTCAAGTACATGTACATGCCCAAAACGCACGCGCGTGTGTGAGTGGTGTGTGTGTGTGTGTGTGTTTATGTGTGTGTGTGTGTGTGTGTGTGTGTGTGTGTGTGTGTGTGTGTGTGTGTGTGTGTGTGTGTGTGTGTGTGTGTGTGTGTTATTGTTACAAACTGGGCTTCACGAAATCGGTCATCGGGAAGCAATGAAGCTCATTTTGGGCGGACCGGGCGGATTTCAATGGGCACAACTCGACATTTCCTAACCTTTAATTTTTATGATCCTTGTATTTATGATGAAACAATGGCCTTCGGGCGATACTGACGCCCGTGGGTAATCAGAGAGAATAAAAAGTTTTTGTTTTTTGGGTTGAAAAAAATGTTAATAGTATTGAGCAGTTTTTAGTTTTGGTAAGAATTTTACGGCACTCGCAACACAATAAGTTCATATAAGAGCCGAAGATTATAGGTGTTACAAGAGAGTAGCAAACACAAAATAAAAAGAGGGAAGATAAAGGCGATAGATGTTTGGTAGGAAAGATGGAGCAAACCACACCAGAGCACCCGCAACCACCCACACTGTGCCGTTTATTTGAGTGGGGTTCGTTATTTTGGGTGCAAGTAACAGAAGAAGAAACTTCAGGTTTCTATTTGAATTTTACGACGCTTACCCCACCACTATGTATGCATGATTTGACAGAAAAGGCTACATCACGCGTATGTAATAGCCTATTATGGAACAGTACCAGCAGTGAGAAAGCTGTTTTAGAGAAGGGAACAAGTGGCCGTGAATAGACAATCTTGTGTAAAAGAAAATGATCAGACCCTTCGAGCGCGTGAGATGAGCAAGTTATTATGTTGTAGATTAACCCGCAAGACAGCTCACTTGAATACTCACATGCACAGCAATGTGTGGCTATGCGAGCATGCAGAACATTGATTTCATCGTCGGCTAATACACAGCAACTCCTTTTCATAATTATTACCCCTACCCGCGCAAAGTGGGTTTGTGTACAGTAAAGAAGATCAGAACATATTGTATTTCCTTGAGCTTGATCTAGGTTCTGATTTTTATAGGTAGATTTTTAATTGTGACGGGTTCTTATATTGGCGTGTAAACTATCATAACCTAAATAGGGCCTAAATTATTCCTTTACACGGCGAAAAAACGGTTCTGTGGAGGACCGCGTTCTTATGTGGAGTGTTTTTCGATGGAGACCGCTACAAACAAACAAACACACACACACACACACACACACACACACACACACACACACACACACACACACACACACACACACACTGTTCGAACGCCACTAAAGCAATCGCAATTAATTCATTAATCATGACGAGACTTCAAAATGACATACAAGTTTATTCATATCTAGTGTTATTACTGTATCGATGCGGGCATTTGATGATAGTGATAGCTTACTGTTCACAAAATGCGCATATGTTTCTTCTTCTTCTTCTTCTTCTTCTTCTTTTCTTCCTCTTCCTCTTCTTCTTCTTCTTCTTCTTCTTCTTCTTCTTCTTCTTCTTCTTCTTCTTCCCCAGATATCTGAAGCAGTCAACATTTTTCAGTGTTGTGTCATGCCTTTTGATTTCAGAAAGGATAGTCTGTGTATGGCCAGGGTCAAGCTGGAAGCTCACTTTTCTATATATCTGTCCTCGTGGTTTTATGCACGCCTCATAATTTAGCAAAATTTGGTCTTTTTTTGCATAATTTCTGATAATTTTCCTTCATCATTCTTTGTTGAAATTAACAGAATCGCATAATTTCACATTTTTGGGCTCAGTTTGCATACTTTCAGAATTTTTCTTGCACAAAACGACAGGGACAGATTTATGCAACATATGCTTGATTCTCACGAGCAAGCAATTTGCAGAATCATTCGCAAAATAAAGCAGTTCACAGACATGTTCATGCTCCTTTCTGTCTTTGCAACAGCTTACCAGTCTGAATCCATGCCAGCAGAGGATCCCAGCTGCTCTGGCGATGTTTCATGCATCATATTATATAAGATCTATTGACGTTTTATTTTTCTCAGTTGCCAAGTATCCGTCTTCTTATACATAATTATTATATATTGATCAGTCTATCTCCTGGGGGCGGGGAGGGGGGGGGGCATCAAATCAAACCCTTCAAACTGTAACCAACAGGTTTCGAGGGCCGTTCTTTACTTTGTATATTTTCTGACCTGAGAGAAGCAATTCATAATATATGAATTCGTTGAATTGTTGTCATTGTTTCCCTTGCCACTCAAACAAAACTGATAGAGACATGACCCTGGAATCACTGTTTTTACTCGGCATTTTCAAAGAAACAAAAATAAAACAAGTGACATTAGCAGCTAATATTGGGGTTTATAAAGCTTGAGCATCAGCTGGCATTCTAGTGCCTCCAAAGCTATTGTGCCCAAAAGTAAAAAAAAGGGAGGTATGAAACGAAGTAACAAGTGCGTAGGAGTATTTCAGGATCCTGGAACAGCAGTACGAAACGTGACCTCGCCCAGTCCTAAACATAACCTCAAATGGTAGGCCAAATTGGATACTTCCGATTTCAATTGTCGAGTTGTTAGGAGACAGTCTTTGTATGAATGTGTCTTGGTTTCAGCAAATGATCACAGGAATTTATAGATATCCGTTTATATTAAGAGTTTTATATTGATAAAAAGGCTTTTGAATAGACCATTTGTGTCAGTTAACCTCATATTTATAGGAGCCTAAAATTTGGCTGCTTGTTGTACCCGTATAGCTAGTCGGGTACAAAAAACCTGACAACCTACGAAATAGTGTTGTAGTCGGTTCGCGAGAAGGTGTGTCACCCAAATTGTTTGGACTCTCGGAGATACCTTGTTACACCTGTAACTGATTTGAACTTTTCAAGACACACGCAAACCAAGTAAGTTATTTTAATGTCATCTTGGTGTAGTATGGTTAAATTAAATATGTTTTGACTGATTCCCGCTGTAAAGTCGAAGCATTTTGTGAAAATGTTTAGCCTAATATAATAGTACAAGATTCTCGATCTACTTTTGTTTTGACGTGGTATTGTTGTCATTCATTGTCAGTAATGTTTATCTTACGTGCCTTATGTCGCTGCAACGGGCCCAGCTCAGATTTCAGAAGCCATTACTTCACATTTCTCGTTTTTTACATTGTTAAGACGCGTTTTAAAAGAGAATATAGCGTGTTCTCAGTATTGTTGACATTGAAGTATAGAACTGGACAATTTTGTACGTTGTCCACTGCCTACAGTACAGTACAGCTCTTGACTCTATAGATTCTAGATCTAGATCTAGATCTAGATCTAGATTTTAGATCTAGATTCTAGATCTAGACTGTAGTTGTGTGGATATTAAATTTTAATGATTTAATTTTGTTCTCCTGCCATTACATCTAGATCTAGATGTAGTTCTACCAAACTAGATCTAGAGCTTGTACGGCCGGTAGGAGTGTCAAGACAGCGGCATGCATAGCGGACGCCCTCTAATCTAGATTCTAGATCTTGATTTAAAAGCTAGGCCGCTAGGCATCTGGTGGGATGTTGAAAAAGGTCTAGATTCTAGATCTAGATCTAGATTTCTAGATCTAGATCTAGATGACAAAGTGAAGACCATTCTGTATAGGTAGGGCCTATAATTTTAGATTTAGTTAAAAGGAAACGAAGTGGCTAGCCGTACTTACTAGACGGCCAGTCTAGCCGTACTTAGATCTAGGTTTGGCCCTATCGACTCAAACCTGTTAAGTACACAGGTCTCATCAGATCTAGATCAAGTGATTATTCAGGTTCAAATACATGCAAATCAGTAAAGGCACCTTTTGGTTTTGTCTGAAATACAAATACTTTAGGCATTGCAAACTAAAAATTTCATTTACAATTCAGCCATCAATATTAAGTACGGCTAGCCTGACAGTCTAGCCATCCTTAAGTACGGCTAACCTGGCTGTCTGCCCGTACTTAAGTACGGCTAGCCTCTTCCAAAAGGAAAAGTGTTGACCATTGTGATAAATTTTTATTTTTATTATGCACCCACACACAGGTGTAATTTGAGGGTTAAGCTGCCATAATTTTTGCTGTAGAACACACACACGTATGGCCACCAATACCCTTGCAAATCAGTTGTTTTCGAGTAAATATATATCAATCCTAATTGCAAAAACATCAAATCATTGTGAAACGCAGGGGGGCATGCCCCCCTGAAGGTCAGGGGGGGAGTTTAAAAAAACCACCCTTGCCTTTACTTTTACCTCCCCGTAAATGTAACCTCCCACCCTCGCCCCCCCCCCCCATGCCATCCCTGCACACATCACATACTACACACTCATAGGCCATGTATATACACACTTCTTGCCACTCTTAGATGTCTGAAATACCCGACTAAATTTAAACCTGCAAGCTCAACCTGTGGCTGGCAAAAACCCAGCTCTTTTAGTAATTTGTAATCTGCTTTTTGGCCCTTCAGATTGGTGGCTCAATCTATTCATTTGTTTTTATATTCATTTGATGAGTTCTAGTTTTAAGTTAGAGGTTATGAAAAACAGTGCTTTGATGGTGATATGACTGCAGACAAAAACTGATGGAGTGGAAGTTAAATGTATTTACGGAACTTTTAGTTTAAATATGAATTGTACGACAAAGTAGTATTATAAAAGCTTTCTGTGACTGGTATGCCTTCTAATTGAATAAAAAATAAAGAAAACAGTTCTCGTTTTTTAAACAAGAGTTGTGGCTTGTAGACTTGGCTTTAGCTTTAATGTTTAAATCGTCATCGTCATTCATCATCATGTTTATATGTCCAAATGCGAGGTTTTCAGGTTAAACAAAAAACTTTATATTTCGGGTAGAACATGTTGTAACAACATGTTTTAATTTGTCTAAATCTGTTACTGTTTTAAAAAGAGGTATGAGACTAGAACTAATTTACATTTTTGTGTAATTTTATCATGGACTACATTACAATGTTGAATGACACTGATAAAATGCTAAGCTTAATTGTTCATGGATTAAGTGAGACCTTTCGTTCTTGGTCTATGTGGAACAGGATAGCGACTTTTCAATGCATCGGTTAGTTCATTTTGTAGCCAATGTTGTGTATGGAAAGAGATATGAGTTGTTACTGTGAAGAATTAAGCCTGAGAATGATTTATAAATCTTTTTTAAATTGGCTTTTCTACATGATTGTGATGCCACTTATACATATTTATATAATTTATATATTTATATGAACTGTCCAATTCAGAGTAAGAAACACACTCACATACAAGTTGAAGCAAGCTTTTGAAGGTGGTGTTAGTGGGGGCACGGAAAATTGCGCAGGTTTTATCCTGTTATGCATCGGATTACTCAATAAGCTACCCTTCCTATGTATGGTACATTGCGCAGGTTTTTGAGTGTGGTATCGATTATGAGGTAGCTGTTTTCAGATCAAAATCCTGACCTTCACCATGTTTAGTGGATTGAGTGTTCACTGAAAACCGTCTGGTGAGTTTATCTCAGAAAAAAACAGAAAGTAAGTAGGCTAAATGTATTATTAGCTTTTTACTTTATCCGTCCTCTTGTACCTCTAGAGTGTCGAAGGGAGAAAGAGCTTCCTGTCTCTAGCAAGTTTGATGGCCTGGCTGGGTGGGATATTGAATGTTCTCAGGGTATCCTTCACACCCTGGATCCAGGTCTTTCTTGGTCTTCCTCTTGCCTTGTACCCTGGTACTTTCCTGTAGTAGGCTTTACTGGCAAGCTGGTTAGGTGCCATACGTGTGAGATGCACAAACCACCTGATTGTTTGCCTTCGGATGTAGTGGAGGTCAGTTGTTGTTCTCACCATTTCTGATCTTGTTGTTTCTGCCCATATCCCATCTGATTTTGTTGACGGCTCTCCTTAGACATCTCATCTTGCTGGTGGTTATCTTACGTTCCAGACTTTTTGTCAGGGTCCATGACTGGCGCTGGTAGGTCAAGATGGGGATGAAGATAGAGTTAATGAGCTTGGCTTTGGTCTCAATGGGGATGTTAGGATGTTTGAGGAGTGGGGCAAGTTGGTAGCTGAAGCTGTTAGCCTTTTGTACGCTCGTCTCAATTTCTTTGTTGAGACGTCGGTCTTCCGAAAAGATGCTACCAAGATACTTGAACTCACTGACATGTTTCAGCGGATTTCCGTAGATGGTGATGTTAAAATTGCCAGGTGTTCTGCTGATTTTCATCGTCTCTGTTTTGCTTTTACTGATCGTCATGTAAGGTGACGGGAAGGACGCAAAGGGCTCTTACACAGAGGTTTTCACTACAGGCTGGTAAGAAAAGTACATGGTGGAAGTGCACAAGGAAAGATTGTACTGCCAGCTTCACAACGGTGATGAAATAAGAGTCTTGTCAATTGGCTAACGGAAGAGGTCTACTACTTAAAATTATACTAAAAATTTCTTGTTGGTACCTGTGCAACCCGAAAAAATACTCGATACTGAAAGTCCCTGCACAATTCTCCAAGTAACAGGTTTTGGAAAACTCCTTTGAACTTTTTAGCAATAGGCTTAAAAACCTGTGCGATTTTCTGCAATTTTTGGCTGCCCAGTGTTAGCAGATAAAAAGGTAAGCTGAAGTAATAGAAGCTGGAAAGCAAAGTTCTGTACTTGCTGACTTGTATGATACTGCCCAACATGCTGTTACCTGGAGAAATAAATTCCATTATGTGCCATTGCAGAGAGCTCATGAAAATGTTGTCTTTTTTTTTTTGGTATGTCTCTTTATAAACAAAATATGTTTTGGTACTGAGGTAAAAAAAAAAAAATCGGGACTTTAATTTAATAAGAAATGACGCTTTAAGGACTATTAAAGAACAGACAATGTCCATGATTACTGTTTTAAAATGTATGGGAAAATATCCTTATTTTTATAAAATGTCTCATGATACTATTTTTGCTAAAATGGAGACTTTTTTCTAAGGCGAATGTTGTGTTTAATACTTCCCATCTTTTTTTCTTTAACAAGACCAGACTTATTGAATTTTAAGATACAAAAGTTTATTTGATACTGACAAAACAAATACGTTTGGAAGATTTTCCTTAAGTTCTGTCGAGTTCATCCTTCCTTTCGTTATGATTAGAATTTTGACTGCATCCACTATTGATATCACTTATGTGATCAGCTGGAGGTCGCCTGCATTTCTATTTCTGGGTAGACACGTCTATCAGAATGATGTTTATATAGAATGATAGAAATTTAATTTTAACAATTTAGTTATATACAGGTCTTTTTTAACGTGTGCAGTTGTTTGGATGATGCTATTTTTGTATATTTCTTACTTTCTTTCCCTCAGTTTCTGACTGTACTGCCTTTTCCTTGCACTAAGTTTGTAAAGTGACAATCACTGTTTCTCTGGTATATTGCTCTTGACTTGAGCTCCAAATTCTTTTCTAGTGCAGTGTTTAAAAGCTCTCTGTCTGTGTCTAGATTACCTCAGTTGTATGCTATTTTTGTTTGGTTATGTGTTGCACACAATGAAATAAAAGTTTTTTTAAGAAGGTTGAAACAACTTGAGAATGATTTCTTTAGCAAGTTCATACTTTGCATTCAGTCACACCCACTCATGAAGACTTACAACTTTGGAGCATGTTATAAAAATGTTTTATAATTTGCATTATAACATATTTTTGGCTATTCCCAATATGGAAGCATCTATTTGTTGCTGAATGAAGAATGTAAATTTGCTTGTCTATCTCGCCAGTGAGATATCCTAGCATGCTCCCCTAGAAATTGAAGGTTGTATGACATAATTACGTACAGATGACTTGTCTGTTTGGCTTGTGTTTTTCTAAACAGTGACCCTCAGAATATAATGGCTTTCTGAGCTTACTAATGTTAATGTTTATTTTTTGTTAGTCTTTTGAATAAGAATCATGTCTATATTTTATAAAGACTGGCTAGCTTGGCTTAATTTTGACTCCTAATGCGAGATTTATATTAATTGAGCAACAACACATTTTTTCGAGGGTGAATACAATTTAATTTTTTTATTTCCAGTGTATTTTTCTTTGAGCTCATTCTTTTTGAAAACTCTATCTTTGCCTATTTTTTCTTTTAGTGCCTACATGTACAAGTGAACTTGCTGTAATGGCCTCTGTATAAGACAATCACCAGTACAAATCGTTATCTTAGAATTACAAAGTTTTATCTGACATTTTTGGCCATTTTGAGTTACTAAGACCATGAGGTTAGAAACCAAATATTCTATCTGCTGTATAAAAATCGTAAGATTATTCAGAGTAGTTATCGAGATATTCAAAGAAATTGCTTTCGAAAGAGCTTGGCGTGTTTTGAAACTTAAAAATGTTGACGTAAAATTTTTCAAAACTAGACACCTAGAAGATTGAACTTTATGATTCTGACGCATTGGTCTTTTTTTATCTGATCACTTCCAGTTATGATGGTAGGCGTTGATCTATGCTAACAATTTGTGCTGTATTGTCTGTAGTTTTTATGTTCTGTGTTCATGGTAGGCACTGGTCTGTCATAACAGATGATAGTGTTTGATCTGTTTTCATCTTCTTTCATTTTCCATGATGATGTAACAAGTGATTGATTAAGCCAATCCCAGCTAGAAAGTGGTGGTGAGGGAACATGTGAGGAAAGGATGTTCTGCACTTTGTTGTGCCACTGTGTGTCTCTTCAGTTTTTGCTTACAATATGTCTTCTCTGTTACGACACTTTCTTTTTTTTTTTAGACTGGCCTTGACTTGTCTTTTCCTTTGGCTGCGATCTCTTCCCGTCTGTTCTTAGATTCTGGGATGTCTGTTAAGGTCATGTCTCTCTTTCGAGTGTCTTTTGATCTCTGTAGAGGTCCACTTTTTTCATCCACCTACTCCCTAGTTCTCAATTGAGGTGCGGTTCTTTTTTTGGTGTATATATATATATATATATGTGTGTGGGGGGGGGGGTGGTCTGTTTTCTTTCTTTTTTTTAAGGGGCTGAGGTATTACACCGCCATCCTTTCCGTGAATGTGTCCAATAGCCATTTGAATCAACGTAATATGGGGAAATTAAAATTACCATACTTTTCTGATTAAAAAAAAAAAAAATCAAGTTTGGCCCAAAGAACTGTATGCCGGGACTGCTCGCCGCAACTCTGTGATACAAAGGCAAAAAAGTTGTCTGTAACGTAGTGTGGTGTACTTTCTATTTCAAACGATCAGACTTTGTCCAAATTGGCCCATTCCGAAAATGTGTTGCTGGAGGATGCCACTGGTTGGTCCTGCTTCACATCTTTCCCTCTATCTTGTTTATGTTTTGCAGTTGCGTTGCACGAGGCGATGGTTTTTGTGTTGACGTGCTTTGTTTTACTCAGAAAAACTCGTTCCCTGATCTAAGGTAGTCAGAATAGTTGGAACTGGCATAAGTCAATCCTGTGTCAAACTAAATGCAACCGCAATGAGATAGAGCGCATTTATTTGTCTGTGCGTGAAATGTTCTTGGTTAGTGGGACAGAGAGATTGTGATGAGAGTGTCTGCTATTTGGGGACGAAACAAGATCGTGGGTTCAGATTGAGAAATGAAGGTCTTTTGAGCTGCCAAGGTCTCTCTGTGTGTGTGCCGGTCCGGCAAGCTTGTGGACCTGTATCGCAAGGTTTTATCGAGAAAAGGATTGGGG
>NW_004797871.1:47343-48957 GCF_000002075.1 Aplysia californica | reverse complement strand
CTCTCTCTCTCTCTCTCTCTCTCTTTCTCTGCTCTCTCTCTTTCTCTGCTCTCTCTCTCTCTCTTTTTCTCTTCTCCCTGTCCCCCCCCCTCTTTCTTTTTTGTTACATATTTGTTCTAAGAGTTTTTATTTATTTTTATCTTGCCTGACTCTGTCGTCCCAGACATAGGGTAGTGGGGCGTTAGGTTCATGCAAATTTGTTTTTTTATATTTAACAACAAATTGTTTTGGCGAAACGCCAATGCATGTAGGCTGTTGGCGGGTGGTCTTGTGTGGCTTGCTCCTTCTTTCATACAATACATCTATCATCCATATCTCTCTTTCTTTTTTGTGTTTGTTGCTCTCTCGTAACCATTCTAATCTTCGGCACGTAATATATTTACTGTGTTGCAAGTGCTCTTAAAACTTACACTAAACCTAGCCATGATTATCCGCAGGGTTTACAAGCTGGAATGTGATACATGTAATTATACGCCTCAGCAAGGGTTACACGGTTGTTGTTAGGGACAGAGCAGCCCGCCTCTGAAATGGTCTAAGTGTATGTCGGTGAGGATGTAAACATGTACGATCAATAGGACGGGTCTGTAATTGAGTTTGAAGGACATACCGGGTCAGGATAAGAAAGGGGGTTGGGGGGGGGGGTTAGCCCGCCTCACAATTGTCTAGTTTGCGCTACAGTCGTTTTCAGGATTGTATAACATCTTGTTGTCCTGTTTGTTTTAGTAGAGGTTTTACGGCGCTCGCAACTGCAGAAGGTCATATGAGCGCCTGAAGATTAGAGGTGTTACAAGAGAGTAACAAACATAAAAAAAGAAGGAGGGGAGATAAGGACGATAGATGTTTGATAGGAAAGAAGAAGCAAACCACACCAGAGCACTCACCAACCACCCACGCCCACATCTCCGCCTGCGGGTGGTGTTGGAGGGCGCCACTGGTATGTCCTACTTCTTTGCTTTCACTCTGTTGTTTCTGTCTGTCTTGTCTTACTTTTTCCCAACACCAAATGACCGTTATTGTGTTGATATGCGTCTCTTTACCCAAACAAACAGCTCCGCCAAGTACAATTGTTTACGACAACCATCATCTTGTGGGTGGTTGGGGGGTGCCTCTTGCTGGTTCTGCTTTTGTACTATCCGTGTATTCTTTCCGTCTGTCTTGGTTTTTAATTGTGTGGGTTTTTTTTCTCTCTCTCGATGTCATTTGACCGACATTCGTATGATGCTCCTTTTTGACTGGGTATTCATCGTTTGTAAAAGGGAGCACGGTTCTCTTTGTACCATGCTGGGTGAAGGTTACAAATGGCCCTGGTTATAGGTCTCAGTCTGAGATGGGCTGCTGTCCTTGGACTGTTGTTTATGGGAGTTGTGGCTCCCTCCCCACCTTTCGAGCCAGTGGGTGGTTGGCGGATGTTGTGGTGTGGCTTGCTCCTTGCTGGTTGTCAAATTTGAATGCTCGACGTGGTTTTTACAGTGTCGAAATGGCCTTTAACGAGTTAGGCATTCCCCGATTCACATGTTTCGCGAAGATACATGTAATTGTAAACAAACAAGGAGAGAGAGAGAGAGAGAGAGAGAGAGAGAGAGAGAGAGAGAGAGAGAGAGAGAGAGAGAGAGA
>NW_004797871.1:41469-42691 GCF_000002075.1 Aplysia californica | reverse complement strand
GGGGGGGGAGACATTTAGATCCGATAAAGGTTATTTATAGTTGGGTCACGAAGCAGATCGTCTCCGGTCTTTTGAAAAAGGATGACGTGACCGTGGGGTGCGCTGCCTGCAATAAGTGACCGTGGGAGCGAGCCTGTGTGGCCTGCTACCCAAACCCGTTACCCTTTTTCTTGTGCGGGTGGTTAGAGGGTGCCATTAGTAGATCCTATTTCTTTTCTGCCGTAAGCTGACAAAACGCATTTTTAAAAAATTCACCGCAGTTTCGAGAAAAATTTGTTGTTTTTTACTTGTCACCGAAACCTTTTATAAATAAACAGTGTTTGTCAGAAATTTGAATTCTAATTTATTAAAAAACCAGTAACAGTTTCACTTTGATTTTTCACACAAGTAGAGTAACTGATGAGGCTTTCGATTCAGCCAATAAAATAATTTGTCGCAAAAATGAAGAAAGGGCGTTTTGTCAGCTTACGGTAGTTTTCTCTCCTGTTGTTTTTCTCTCTGTCTTGCTTCTTCCCTGCACTACGTGACATGACGTAATTTTGTCGGTGTGCTTCTCTTTACGCAAACTCGAAAACTTTTTGTTACGTACTGTCCGCGGGTGGTTGGAGGGTGCCACTGGTAGATCCTCTTTCTTTTTTCTCCTTCTGTTGTTTTTATGTCTCGCTTCTGCCCTGCACTGCATGATATGACCGTTAATGTGTCGATGTGCTTCTCCTTACTCAAACTCGAAAACGTGGGTGGTTGGTGGGTGGTCTAGTGTGGATTACTCCTTCTTTCCTATCAAACACCTACCGTCCTGATCTCTCGTTCTTCTTTTTTATATTTGTTTCTGTAACTCTCTTGTAATACATCTCATCTTCGGCTCTCATTTGACCTTATAGTGTTGCAAGTGCCGTAAAACTCTTACTAAAACTAAACCTAGCCCGTTTCTCTCCTTTTGTTGTTTTTATGTCTTGCTTCTTCCCTGCACTACATGTCATGACCGTTATTTTGTCGATGTGCTTCTCTTTACTCAAACTCGAAACCTTTTTTTGTCGCGTACTGACCGCGGGTGGTTAAAACTTTCCCTCAGTTGTTTCCGTCTGTCTGTCTTACTTTGTTCCCAGCACTATAACTGTTTGTGTGTTGTGCTTCTCTTGACTCAAAAACAAATATTGAGTGGTGTGGTCTGAGTGGTGTTTTAACTATCCTCTCTCTCTCTCTCTCTCTCTCTCTCTCTCTC
>NW_004797871.1:35814-37138 GCF_000002075.1 Aplysia californica | reverse complement strand
ACACACACAGGAAGAGAACAGAGTATAACAGCAACAAAAAACACAACAAAAAACAAAAAAAGCAACAACAAACAACCAAAATTATTTTGTAATTCTTGCAAACTATCATGTATACAATCTCTATATTAAATTTAATCTCTGTTTGAAGAGTCAGAGCCGCGAGATGTTTACGAGCCCGTAGACTATTGTGTCGTTTATCATCTGCGCAGGTCCTGGAGGACACGTTTTTGTCTGTTTTTCTGTCTGCTGTCTTTCTGTCTTGGTTTATGTTTGTCTGTTTTTCTGTCTGCTGTCTCTTTGTCTTGGTTTATTTCTGTCTGTTTTTCTGTCTGCTGTCTCTCTGTCTTCGTTTATTTTTGTCTGTTTTTCTGTCTGCTGTCTCTGTGTCTAGGTTTATTTCTGTCTGTTTTTCTGTCTGCTGTCTCTCTGTCTTAGTTTATTTCTGTCTGTTTTTCTGTCTGCTGTCTCTCTGTCTTCGTTTATTTTTGTATGTTTTTCTGTCTGCTGTCTCTCTGTCTTGGTGTATTTCTGTCTGTTTGTCTGTCTGCTGTCTCTCTGTTTGTTTGTATGTCCCCCAGAAGCATGCACGTTCGCTCACACTGCAATCATACTCACGCACATACAGTCACTCACATAATCGCAATCGCTCCACCACTCATCCTTGCTTGCTGTCTCCCCCCCCCTTCACTCTTCCCTCTTAACCCCATCCCATCTCTAACTCTCTCTTCCTCTCACTCCCTCTTTTCCTCTTTTTCTCTTTCACCTGTGTGTGTGTGTGTGTGTGTGTGTGTGTGTGTGTGTGTGTGTGTGTGTGTGTGTGTGAGCGCGCGCGCGAGCGCACGTGTGTGTATCTACGTATCTTTCAGTGGTATTTTCCCCTATTTATGTAATTATCTGATGTGCTGCCCCAATTTATGTATTCGCCGAGTCATACGTTGTAATGTGTGAATGTGTGGACCGAAGACCTTTGAAATCAATAACACCATCATGAAATCTTGAAGTCTCTCTCCCTTCTCACCCCCCTCTTTTTCTCCCTCCCTCTCT
Source organism: Aplysia californica (assembly GCF_000002075.1). Classification (NCBI taxonomy): domain Eukaryota; kingdom Metazoa; phylum Mollusca; class Gastropoda; order Aplysiida; family Aplysiidae; genus Aplysia; species Aplysia californica. Next base: position 36,094 of record NW_004797871.1, on the reverse strand, counting down.
CTGTCTCAGCCTCTCCTCCTCCCCACCCCCTCCCCGCCCTCTGTCCCCGCTCTCTGCCCAATAAATTTCAGATTACATAACAACGTGCTACAGCCCAGTAAAATAATTTTGGCGTTCGTCGCCCGCCCCTTTTGGCCTCCTGAAGTGTTTTAATATGCCTCTTTCATCTTCCTGAATGTTGTCCTTTGAATCGGATGTGTGGTTGGGGGGCGCCGCAGCTGGTGGGTCCTACTTCTTTATTTTCCCTCTGTTGTTTCTGTCTGGCTGTCTTACTCCCCCC
>NW_004797871.1:30279-32134 GCF_000002075.1 Aplysia californica | reverse complement strand
CAGAAACATTTTCAGCTTCCGCGGAAGCATACAGTGCAAGCTGCGGATTTCACGCGCTCAAACACTATCAAACTGACAAGATCTTTCACCGTCTATAGCTGGGTACCCATTTCCACCTGGGTGAAGTGAGGAAAATTTGTGCAAAGTGCCTTTCCCAAGGACACAACGTCGGGCCCCTGGCGGGATTAGAACTCGTCCTAATTTGTCTGTTTCTGGTGAATTTTGTGCAATGGCTGGGGCCTTGGCCGTTTTCCGCAAGAGAAGTGAGTTCGATACCCTCTTGGGGAAAGTTAATTATTCATAGTCTATCTAGATCTCTATGTTCACATTTCCGTTGGGGTCTTAGACCAGGTTAGCCAGCCAGCCGGCAGATATTTTCCAAACAGCCTGCACCCTATGTGATTTTAATTGCATTGATGGGAACGTGAAAAATCTCGTTGATGTCTGACTCTCAAGTGTATGTCTGCCAAATGAGGCCAAACAAATTTTTTAAAAAGAAAAAAAATGTTAGTCTTCTTTTTGGAGTATAGTATTCTTTCTGCTTGTGTTATAGTTCCCCCATTGTGATTATGAATAACATCGTTTCAGACGAAAGAAGTGGGCGTTCCGTTAGCTCCGCTGCTATCATGCTGGACTACCAACAGATGGCCCTTGCTCGAATCACGAACTGGGCGTTCTTGAAGTGGGGTCGTTTTGTGGAGTTCCCAAGGCTCTCAGCCCACGTGGCTCGATGCTATCGGAGACGGGCGTTAGATTTGGAGGTCCCACCCTTTAAATAGCAACCTAATAATAATAGTTTTGAAAGGGGCGTTAAATCCATACACTTAATTGTACTCAATACACTTAAACAAAAGAAATGTCTGACTTAATTTGGCGGATTTACGGTTAGAACAAGACAGGTGGCATCGGTGGTTTAGTGGTTCAAGCCTGAGCTCGGCCCGACGTTGTGTCTTTGGGAAAAGCACTGTACATGAATTTCTTATTTGGCTCGGTCGTTTCGAAGCTGGACGTTAAACTTGGAATTCCTGCCTCTTAAATAAACTTAGTAGTGTTGAAATGGGCGTGAAACCTGTAATACCATTTCATTTTGAGTGCCGGACACCAACTGTTCAGAGTAAAAATCGGCGGAGCCCACTTCAATGCCGTTCACGGTTCGATCTGCGTCTGTTCAAAGAACATTGGGAGTGGCTCGTTTATATTGTGTAACCCCCCTCCCCACCCGCCCACCCCAATTTCCCCGTGGAACACCTTCTCCTAAGGTTTCCTTGTCCCCCTCACTGTACGTAATGCGAAACAAATCACCACTTTTGATTTACCAAGTTCTATTTGACATTATTGGCCGTTACTATTACCACTAGGTCAGAAACCTAGCGTTCTGTCTGCTCTATTTAAATCATAAGATTGTTCGGTGTGGTTATCAAGATATTCAAAGTCAAAGAACTGCATTCCAAAAAGTTTTAAATGTTGTGAAACGCAATATTTTTGGGGGGGGGAGTTGCGTCAAATTTCTCAAAATAAGGTGCTGAGCAGATAGAACCTTGTGATTCTAGGGTAGCGAAATGCCAGAGAACAAACAGAACCCGGCCGAGTGTATCGTCGTGACGTCGCTGCTCATTGAGAAATACAGCACTAGGCGGAACCTGTGCAACAGAGACACCCTCCCACCCCACCCCCGTTTTTAAATGTTCTGGCCCGGCTGGTTAGCTGATTGGCTGGCGGGCTGGGTGAATTCGTGTATTTCTAAATATAGAACACTATTTTTAGAATTGTCCCATTCGGGTGGCAGAGCGATCTCTCTCTCTCTCTCTCTCTCTCTCTCTCTCTCTCTCTGTCTCTCTCTCTCTCTCTCTCTCTG
>NW_004797871.1:22299-26607 GCF_000002075.1 Aplysia californica | reverse complement strand
GACACACACACACACACACACACACAATCACAATACCGGGTCAGCACGGGTGCCCTGTGTGGGGAGACACAGAGGTACATCTAGACCTTAGGCTACTTGGTAAGGCTTTTCTTTAATCACAACGGCGAAGCTGCCCTTGTGGGTGTGTGTCTGTGGGTGTGTGTCTGTGGGTGTGTGTATCACGCACCTCATTGTGGCGTGAAATTTAGTCCCGCTTCACACAGCCAGGATTGTCTCGTGGAGGTAACTGCCTTGTAGGCGAAATCACGTTGTTGTTGTTTTTCGTTATGCACATTCCTGTTGAATATAACGAAAATCCGTCTGTGTGAACCAGCCATAACTGTGTTAATTTTTGCCTCGGCGTTTTTTAAAAACTCGATTTCTTTGTCCTGTTTTGTCAGTATATGTGTATTATTTTTATTTGTTTCTGCAGGCATACATTCCAGGCGTGTTTCTGTTCTTCAACGTTTGTTGTTCATTCCTGTGTTGAAACGTGAAGAAGTGTGTTATATTTCTTCATGTGTGTAGGTAATGTCGGTGGCCTAGTGGTTAGGTTTCGAACTCATAACTGTACCGTCATGGGTTCGAATCCCATGTGGGCTTAATATGGTATCCTTGGGAAAGGCACTTTGCACGAATTTCCTTCACTTCACCCAGGTGGAAATAGGTACTCGGCTATAGACCGCGAAAGATCTTGCGCATTATTATTGTTGTTATCCAATGTTTGTGGGTTTGTCATTTTGGCGGTTGTGGGTTGAATGTGCAGCCGGTGGATCTTACGTTCTCTCTGATGTCTCTGTCTGCCTGCCTTCTCTTCTAGAATCAAATGACCTCTCTTTATTATCTGTCATTGCTTCTTCTGTTAGACCTAGCTTCGTGTGTGGTTGGCGGGTGCTCTGGTGTGGTTTGCTCCTTCTTTCTTATTAAAAAAAAATATCATCTCTATCTCCCCTCCTTTTCTATGTTTGTTACTCTCTTGTAACACATCTAATCTTCGGCACTTATATTATGACCTTATTGTGTTGCAAATGCCGTGAAACTCTTACTAAAGCTAAGACCTAGCTCCAATCTCGAACCAACCAGATTGTCTTGTGTGTAACAGTAACTTGCTTAGCCGCACGTCCGGACATCCATGCTTTGTCATGGAGGTGACTGATATTGTAATACGGTAGGCCACTTACTGAAGTGTCCTTAAAGTAGTCACGACAACGTTAATTGTCTGTCTGTCTGTCTGTCTGTCTGTCTGTCTGTCTGTCTGTCTGTCTGTCTGTCTGTCTGTCTGTCTGTCTGTCTGGTCGTCTGTCTGTCTGTCTGGTCGTCTGTCTGTCTGTCTGTCTGTCTGTCTGTCTGGTCGTCCGTCCGTCTGTCTGTGTTTGCAGGTGATTGGAGGGCACCACTGGTATGTCTTACTTCTTTACTTCCCGTCCGTTGTTTCTGTCTTACTTTTTCCCCAGCACTATATAACATTATAACCATTATTGTGTCGATGTGCTTCTCTTTACTCAAACTCCGTTAAGTGTGTGGTTGGCGGTGCTAAGTTGTGGCTAGCTCCTTTTTTCTTTCCTATCAAAGATCTATTGTCCTTATCTCTTCTCTTTCTCTGATCTTCGGCCCTCGTTTGACCGTATTGTGATGCAAGCGCTGTAAACCTCCTACTTAAGAAACTACCAAAAACTACCCTCCCCCCTAAACCCCCCCCACTGTGTAGCCCATCTGTTTGTCTGTTTGTTTGTTTGCTTGTCCGTCCGCCCTCCCGTGTGCCGCTTGGTCTGACCGCCCGTCAATCTGTCTGGTTTGCCCTCAGCACTTAAGAGCGGTTCTCTGGTTATTGTGTCGAGCTGCCTGTCTTTATCTCAGACTAAGAACTAACTGATAACGATGCACGGGCGTACTCTTTGCCGTTTGTGGAAGGACACTGCTGGAATGTGACATAACTCTGAACGGTGGCTTTTGCGCTGATAACAGACGCTCTTGTGACAAAGAGTGGACCGTTGGCATGACGGTTATCTATGTGCTTAGGAGCGGTGTTATAGCGATATATCATCTCTATGAAGAGAACAGAAATGTCTTGATACCCTTTTATATTCAAAATATTTTTTTCCTCCGCTCATGTTGACTCCTGGTGTGTCTGCGGGCGAGGGGGGGGGGGGAGCGCCTCTAATAGGTCCTACATCATGATGTATTTTTTTGCTTTTCTCCTGCTGTTTTAACCCGTCCTGTCCATCTTGCTTTTTGCCCAGTGCGCGGTTGGTTGTTGGAGGGCGCCACTGGTAAGTCCTACTTCTTTTGTTAAATTTCCCTTTGTTGTTTCTTTCTATTTATTTTTCTTCTTCCCTGCACTGTATGGCCGTTATTATGTTGGTGTCCTCCTCTTTACTCATACTTTTACTTCTTTGCCCAACCGTTACTGTTGTCGTGTAAATATGCTTGTCTTAACAACGAAACAAACTGCTGCGTCCTTATATACGACCACACTATTGTTTTTTTTTGGTTTGTCTCTTTCATTCTCCTCTCAGCTTTCTTTTAAGATTCGTATTGCCAGGCTGTACCTGTTTTTGTCACAATCCCACCCCTTTTCCACCGCCATTACTACCGTTATAACTCTCCTGCCATGTCTACATTTAATCCAGCTTTTGCGGTTGTGTCAGCAGGTGGTGGGAGGGTGCCACCAGAGAGGGTTTACAGTATTACTGTAAACTTTCTGGTGCCACTGGTAGGTCCTACCCCTTTCCTTCTGTTGTTTTTGTCTGTCTGTTTTATTTTTTCCTTTCGTTAATTGACCGTTAATGTGTCGACGTGCTTTTTTAAAACTCAAACAAACACACAATGTAACAAACAAACGATTAAACCAACAAACAAACAAGCAGGCGATTATACTAGATTTGCCTGTTGCAGCTGATTTGAGATCGGTGCTATAGATAAGGTCTGTTGTTTTACCAAAGAGAGGTACACATTGATTAGATCATTTGGTTTGGTTTTACAGACTTTTCCCGTAGTATTATATTTTAAAAAACCCAAACCATCCAAACTATCAAAAAATTCAAAAATCCCAAACCCTAGCTATAAAATCAAGCTTTTCAGTGATCTGGTACAGCAATTAGTTACCGACAATACTGTCTTTGTTAAACTTAACATATAATAACAGACATGGCTTAGAATCTTCTTTTCTTTTCATCAGAACAGGGGATTCAATTAATGAATAATGGCATATCGATTTTTGACCACCAAGGGATCTTTACTGTGCACAACTTGCACCACGGGACCTCCGAGATTGTCTGAGAAGGCTAGGTGTAGATCTTTCCTACCAGAAGATCAGGGGTGTGGCTGAAAGACAGCAGTAAGAAGGAGCCAAGTAGTAGCAGTAGAAAGGCTGCAGAAAGAGCCAGGAGCCCAGTGGAGGGGGCAAAGGAGGTGAGGGGGTTGGGGGAAGAAAGTGGAGACGAAAGCAGACAGCAGAATATTGCAAGAGAGAAGGAAAGGAGATGATAGAAGACAATTTTAGAGAATTTTTTTTTTCGATCGGTACCGGGATTCGGACCCGGGACCTTTGAATGCGAGGCGAACATCTTAACGGCTAGGCCACGAGAGCCCCCTCTCTATCTGCTAGGTCTTGGATGTTGAGTCACGGGAGAACATCAGAGCCCCGCGCTTTCGAAGGAAAACTATCGAAACTGCACACTGTAGAGCCGCGCACTTTTTGACGATATCGATACAACTAGATTACCAGCCACCAAAACCAATACCGTCCAATACTTTAAGTCTACTCTGCGTTCTACTGGGCTTGATACCAGCATTTTTATATCATTGATACCGCTAATAAACATTCCTTCTGTCGTCGTCACTAATTGTCTGAGTAATTGTTATTTTTGGCACAGTCACTGTACTTTTATACCTACTGAAAGAAAAAAAATCCCAAAATGATTTTAATACAAGGCATAAAAATGTCGCAGATTTGAAAACTTGATCTAGTTGTATCTTTATATGGCACGAAACGAACACACCTCACTCACTTTGTCAATTGACTCAACTGGAAAGTAGTTTTCGTGACCTTGAACCATATGGAAATGGTACAAAGCAATTTTGTCAAGGGCACTGTAACCGTTGGATAGAGTCGGAAATCTAATTGTAATTGTATCGATGTCGTCAAAAAGTGCGCGGCTTCGATAGGTTTTTTTTCTCTCAAAAAAGTGCACAGCTTTAATAGTTTCCATGTGTTCCACTCTGCCCTGGTCGGTTCTAACTTACAGATGGAAGCAGATCGCCTCCCAAATGATCTTTATTAATTTATCGAATAGGGGAAAAGGGGGG
>NW_004797871.1:17481-21632 GCF_000002075.1 Aplysia californica | reverse complement strand
CACCGAGTTGTTCTGTCTCTGTCTCATGAAGACAGGTTTTGCAGGCCTCCTCTCCATACTCTGTCTGTGGGGTTAAAGAAAGACGTATTCCACATTCTCGACACCCCCTCCCCCGAACATTTTAAAGGAAAAAAAAAAAGAATTTGATACCCAAAAAAAAAAAAAAGACGAGCGATGGCGCCTCGAACAAAAGCCGTAGTTGGTTGGCGGGTGCTCTGGTGTGGTTTACTGCATTTTTTTCTTTCAAACATCCATCGTCCTTATCTCTCCTCCTTTTTTGTGATGGTTACTTTCTTTCAACACCTCTGATCTTCGGCACTTACTTGGCCTTATTGTGTTGCACATGCCGTAAAACTCTCACGGAAATTAAACAAAAGAACAAAAGTTCTCTATCATGCCGTATCTTTCTGTCCCTTGATTTCCTATGACCTTTATAATAAAGGAGTAGCTCACTCAAGTTGTTTGCATTTCATCACGATTAAAGAGGTCGTGCTTAACAAGTGCTATGGCGTGGTTTGCTCTTTCTTTGCTTTTCAAACATCTTCTTTCTTTTCTCTCCTCCTCCTTTTCTTTGTATGTTACTTTCTTGTAACGTTTTTAATCTTCCACACCGCTATGACCTATTAAAGTTGCAATTAATACCGTGAAACCTTTACTGAAACCAAGTATGACCTATTTAAGTTGCTGGTCTCGTTAAGTATTTTTCGCTTTTTTTTTGGGGGGGGGGTGGGATCAGCTTCGTGTAACAATCATTATTTTGTGAGTGGGTGGTCGACGGGTGCTCTGGTGTGGTTTTCTCCTTCCTTCCTATCAAACATCCATCGTCCTTATCTCTCCTTTTTTGTGTTTGTTACTCTCTTGTAACACTTCTTTACTTCGGCACTTAATATGATCTTATTGTATTACAAACCAAGTATGGCCTATTTAATTTGCAAATCTAGTAAAACTCGCACAAAAGCCAAACGAAGAGAGGACAATAATAATTTTATAATCTGTTCTTTTTGTTGTTGCCAGTTTGATGTAAAAATCATTTTCTGTGACTGGATGGTTGCCGGATGCTCCTGTCTTGTTTGCTCCTTCTTTCCTATCAAAAACCCTTCGTCCTTAACTCTCCTTCTTTTTCGAGTTTGTTACTCCCTTGCTGCACCTCTAATCTTCGGCACTTTTTTTTTCGTTGGACATCAAGTATGACTTATTTAAGTTGCGAGTCTCGTAAAACTCTCGGAAAAGCAAAGCTAGGAGAGGCCGATAATGATAATAGATCTAATGTCATTCATAGTTTTTGGTCAGTTTCGTGTAAAAACCATATTCTGTGGCATACTTGCTTCTTGGGCTGAGGCGTTGTCGAAACGTGGTGTGCACGCAGGGGAATTTATTGTACGCCCAACGCCGGCGTGTCGGGGCCGAAACCGGGAAATAGAATAGACATGTTTTTCTTTAGCGCGTATTTTTTTTTTTGGGGGGGCTTTTTGACTCGTATTGTAGAGGGATGTCTGTTGTTATAAACCTGTACTGATTTAATGAGTAACGGGGGGAGGAGGGAATGTGGAATGGTCTGTTCTTTGTTCGTTATTGTTGTATGTGTTCTGCGATATGCATTTAGGTAAAATTCTGCCTGATCTCTCTCCCGCCCCCCTCCCCCCAACCCTCACATTCTTAAAATAATTGAAAAATAATCGCCTTTCGCGAATTACGGCATACAGGCGTCTGTGGTGCAGCGGTTAGGCGCTTGGCTGCCCCATACAGGAGACCCGAGTTCGATTCACGACTGAGAACGTTTTAATCGGATATCTCGGTCTTTCTTCTGGGATGTTGTATGCCAGTGTTACCCTAAATCTCCTAAATTGTGTCGATTCCGGCGTAAAAATATCTACATTAAAAAAGCAACTACCATACAACCATAAACAAAAAAACAAAAAACAACAAAAAAACAACAAAAAATGAAACATCAAACAAAACAAGACAAAACCCCCCACAAAAAACACAAAAACAAAACAAAAACAAAACAAACAAAAGAAAAAACCACGGAGACTCACTTGTGGCCCCCCTGACGGTGGAGGCCCGGATGTATGTAGCGTTTGGACGCTTCTAGTAAGTTCCGAATGGAGGTCTCAGCCTGTGCGAGCTTGGTGGGTGCTCATGTGTGGTTTGCTCTTTCTATCCTATTGGACGTTTGTAGTCCTTATTCTTCCTCCTTTTTGTGTTGGTTACTCTCTTGTAACACCTCTCATTTTCGACATTTATATGACTTTATTGTGTTGCAAGTGCCCTTAAACTCTTATTATTTACTCAAACTAAACAAAAACCGTTATTTTAACGGCCTTGCTTTTGCTCTCGTCTATACTGTTGCATGTCTCGTCTGTTTGCATTAAATGTGCCGGATTGTTGCATTTACGACGCAATTTTTCTCCTCTAGTTTACAGTTTTCTTCCTGATTCGGGCGTTCTATTAGAATTGAGGAGGTGGGGGGTTGGTGGATGCTCTGGAGTGGTTTGCTCTCCCCCCCCCCCTATCAAACGTCTGTCGTCCTTTCCCCTCCTTCTTTTTGTGTTTGTTACTCTCTTGTGACACCTCGAATATTCAGCACTTAAATGACCTTATTGTGTTGGAAGTGCTGTAAAACTCTTACTCAAACTAAAAAAAAAAAAAGAGTTGGAGAACGAATGTCGTGCCTTTTTTTTCTCTTTTATTGTGATCGTTCACGTGTTTAAGTTGGCCCACCTGCGTGTTTTATGCAGTGGAAGCGGGTAGTTAGAGGGCACCGCTGGTAGGCCCTGCCTCTTTTCTTTCCCTCTTTTTTTTCTGTTTACATGTATCTGTTTCGCTTCTTCTTAGCACTAAATGACAAACAAACAAACAGACTAATGTTGGTAGTTGGCGGGTGCTCTGGTGTGGTTTATTTGCTTCTTCTTTCCTATCAAACATCTGTCGTCCTTATCTCCCCTTCTTCTTTTTTATGTTTGTTACTCTCTTGTAACACCTCTAATCTTCTGGCACTCTTATGACCTTCTGCTGTTGCGAGCGCCGTAAAACCTCTACTAAAACTAAAAACAGACTAATAAATGACTATCATTTTGTCGATGTGCTACTTGTTACTGAAACAAGTCAAGCTCAGCCTCACCAAACTGTAGATGTATCATTGGCGTCTGTGATTTAGCGTTTGGACGCTTCTATGTGAGCCTCAGTTCGATCCTACGTTGTGGCCTTAAGAAAGGCGCTGTACAGAAACATTCCTGTTTGGCTCAGTCCTTTCGGAGATGGACGCTTAACTCGGAGGTCCCGCTGCTTTAAAAACCTACTAGTGTTGATAGGGGCGTTGCGTTAAACCTATATCACTATTTTTCAATTTTGTTTCTATGTGGCACGCAGAAAATCTGAGTTTGATTCCTGTGTGTGGAGAATTTTTTAGTGAGTTACCCACAATTAATTGCATCATTATTTTTTTTGTATTTCCCAGATTTTGGTGAGAAAGACCGCGTTGGCAGTGGTGTAGCATGCCCAGTCTGGTCAACGGCCGCGCCATGAACAGCTACGAGTTTGATCGCGGGCCCAACAGGGTGAACGGAGCATTGTCTGAGTAAGTCTTTGAACCAATTGTTCTATTTTTCTTTTTTCTTTTTTCTTTTGTTTTTCTTTTGTTTTTCTTTTGTTTTTCTTTCTAAAATCCGAGTTGTACTGTCGTATTGACAAAGAATAGGCCCTTGCACACATAAAGTCTTGAGTTCGATATCTATGTTGAGAAGTCAATATAACTGCGGGTGCTTGGCGGGTTCTCTTTTCTTGTATTTGTTTCTCCCTCTTGTAACAAGTCTAATCCTTGGCTTTTGCAGGTTCTAATTGTATTGCAAATGACGTAAAACACTTGCTTAATCAATACAAAAAAGATTATGACCTGGAAAGAAATTCAGAAGATAGAAATTATGAAGTCTCTCTATTTTTTTTAAACAGCACGTCACATTTTCACTGCAGAGTTCGATGGGTATGATGAAATTATTTTGAGAGAGAGAGAGAGAGAGAGACCGTCATAAACACATCATCTCCCATGTTTTTCCACTCATACTGGCACGATGTCAGGCCAAACGGAACAGATCTCGTGGGCCAGATCTGGCCCGCGGGCAGGAGTTTTGTGACTACCCCCCCCTCCCCCGTCC
>NW_004797871.1:13636-15569 GCF_000002075.1 Aplysia californica | reverse complement strand
CTCTCACACACACACACACACACACACACACACACACACACACAGACACACGCGCACACTCACGCACATACTCACACTCTCACCAACACAAACACACGGCATGAACTCTCACTCCCGAATACCATTCTATTGCGAGACCTGCCTTTCTATTGAACCAATACTTCCTGACGTTTTTATGTGGGAAGAAAATAATGCTGCGTCAGCAATAAGTCGTTCCAATCGAAGAGTTTCCTCTAACCCCCCCACGTACGTTCGATAGCCCGGCCACCCACCAAGTGGTCCATAAAGCATTCCCTGTCTCTTTAACTCTTATCTCAGAAAATATAAAAAGAAAAGAACAGCCTTTCGCTACCTCAGAATCACATAGTTCTCTCTGGCGTTTTTTGACTGATTTGAGTTACAACGACCAGAGTTCAGAAATTGTAAGATTATTTTAAGTCGTTATCAAGATGTTCAAAGAATTGCTTTCGAAAAAGCTTGATATAGTATTGTGAAACTAAACATTTTTTACGTCGAATTTCTCAAAACTAAGCAGATAGAACTTTGCATTTCTAAGGTAGCGATTTGTCTCTCGAAAGAGCAAGCAAGTGTAGGTGGTTGGCGGGTGCTCGGGTGGGGTTTGCTCCTTTTTTCCTATGAAACATCTATCGTCCTTATCTCCCCTCCTTCTTTTTTATGTTTGTTACTCTCTTGTAACACCTCAAATCATCTGGCGCTCATATGACCTTATGCTGTTGCGAGCGCCCTAAAACCTCTACTAACACACATAGAGCAAGCAAGTGCAATTATCTGCATACACAGTCGTTGGGTGGGTAGTTGGAGGGTGCTACTAGTAGGTCGTATTTTTATATTTTCCCTATCTTGTTTCTGTTTGTATGTCTTGCTTTTTCCCAGCACCATGTGACCTTTGTTTTGTTGATGTGCTTTTCCTTTCTCAAACTAACAAACAAACAAAAAAATATAGTGGTGGGTTGGAAGGTGCTCTTGTGTGGTTCGCCCATTGTTTTGTATCGAGCATCTATCGTCCTTATCGAACCTTCTTTTCTTTAAATATTATGTTTCTCTTCAGTGACGCCTCTTTAGTAATCCTCGAGATTAATATGACCCATTTGTATCGCAAGTGCCGTCAAACTCTTACTAAAACAAAACCGGACCCCCCCCCAACAACAACAGCAACAACAACAACAATAGCAGTAACGACAACAACAAAAGAGAAACCCGTGGATATTCATCGACAAAATTTAGGTCATTCAGGAGGCCGGCTGCTTCGACCTTACCTTTCAAGGCCATCCAAGACTGAAAAGGATACTTGTCGATAAAAATTATCCCAACTCGGGAGTCGAACTGCCTCTTCGCGCCTAATCTGTAAACCACGGACGCTGATGGCGAAGAACCGAAGGGTGACACCAGTCTCCCGTATACATTTCTTCGAAGGTTTGGGTTTTTGGGGAAAGGTATTTTTTGAGCCCTCCATTCTGAACTTTTACTTGACGTACCTGCTATTCACACCTGGGTTGTCCACTCTCCACTCTCTGTTAGTTTGCTGCCACATTTAGATCGCCATGACGTCATGTGCGCAAGACACTTGTAAGAATTGGGGGATCAGATAGACCTTTGGCGAGGCAAACACATGAACAAGACTGTAACTTCATAACTAGTTCAAAAATGCACCCTGGGTGTAGGGATAGGGTTAATTCACTTTTTCATTTAATTGTATTATTTTATTTATTTGTCTTTGGTGGGGGGGGAGGGGGGGGGTGTCGATGTTTACTGTTGTTCTTGTCAGTACAAACTTCCTTGAAGGGTAGGTTTCTGACCTGCTCAGTGTGTGTTTTGTACCCAGGCGATTAGATAATATATGTAGGTTTTGGTTTGCTTAAAGGTCTCCCCTCTTCCTTTCCCCCCTTCTCTCTCTCTCTCTCTCTCTCTCTCT
>NW_004797871.1:11534-13069 GCF_000002075.1 Aplysia californica | reverse complement strand
GTGGTCGTTTGTATAGGTAAGTCTTATACTATACGAGGTTCAACATGTAGTTCCTCGCCTATGTGACTCATACCAACTTTGAAGACGCCATGTACTCTGAGCGTGGTCGTTCGTTGGCTCGCACCAGGAAGTGACCTTTGGTGACCCCGGCGTATAGATCACGTGATATCAATAATTGCGTTCTAACTAGACCAACCTTCTGGGAAAAAACGTTTATCAGTGGAGTGCGCTGCCTTGAGATTATTGTCATTATCGTGCACGTTGTTGGCAAGCGTTAGCCTTCCCGTTTGTCTATCCGTCCGTGTATCTGGGTTTATCATGTGTTGAGAAATAGGGTCTGTCTGTCTGTCTGTCTGTCTGTCTAGATGTCTGTCTGTCTGTCTGTCTGTCTGTCTGTCTGGGTTTATCAGGTGTTTAAGAACAGAGCCTGCCTGCCTGCCTGCCTGCCTGCCTGCCTGTCTGCCTGCCTGTTTGTCTGTCTGTCTGTCTGTCTGTCTTTCTAGATTTATCAGGTGTTGAAAGAAGAATAGAGTCAGTTTGTCTGTCCTGTTGTGTCTCTGCCACACTGCGCGTTTGTCAGTTCGTCAGCATATCTGGTTTTATCAGGTATTGGAAAATAGAGTCTGTCTGTCTGTCTGGGTTTATCAGGTGTAGGAGAATAGACTCTGTTTGTCTACCTGAGTTTATCTGGTGTTGGAGAATAGATCTCGTCCTTTCTGTCAATGCTTTGACTCTGAGCGTCTTCACGAGTTTGGCTAAAGGATAAAGGTGGGTGCACTGTAAGCGGCCGTGAGAGTGTCGTGGTGACTGAAACAAGACAGGGCTACAAGACTGTCTGTCAATCTGTCTTTGCTTCCGTGTTTGAATTTAGATCTTGTGGGTGGTTGGCAGGTGCTCTCACATGGTTTGCTCCTTTTTTTCCTATCAAACATCTATCGTTCCTGATCTGTCCTCCTTTTTTTGTGTTTGTTACTCGCTTGCAACACCTTTTATGCAGTTGCGAGCGCCGTAAACCCTCTACTAAAACTAAACTAACAACTTTCATCTTCTGCACTTATATTACCTTATTGTGTTGAAAGTGCAGTAACATTCTTACTAAAACTAAACGAATTTAGATCTTTTGGAGAATTTTAGTTTTGGAAGGTGTCAGCTCGTATTTCGCGGGTGGTTGGAGAGCGCTACCGGTTGGCCCTACTTCTTTTCTTTCCCTCTGTATTTCCTTTACTGTATGACTATTATTGTATCGATTAGCTTGTTTTGTTCAAAGTCTAACTCAGAAAGCTCGTATTTCCTCTGGCTCTGTATGTTATCGACTTGTGATTTCTTGTTTTGGTTTTGTTGTTTTGGTTTTGTTTCAGTATTTGTTCATTTGGTGAATGGGGCTAGATCCTGCCTGTTGTGGCGCTATCGGTTTTGTTTTCTTGTTTCAAAATATATCAGCACGGTTCGATCGAAAACAACAACAACAGCAATAACAAAACAAGCAATAGAAACAAAACCCAACCCCTCTTCCCAAAAACATAAATCCCCCCACC
>NW_004797871.1:4592-9228 GCF_000002075.1 Aplysia californica | reverse complement strand
ATAAAAAAAAATCCAACGAAAAACAAAACAAAACAAATAAAAAACCCAACACAACCCCCCAAAAATAATCCATACACGCCCGCGTTCAGTCTTCGATCCGGGTCTATATTTTATTGCTTTCCCCATTTAGTGAATCGCGTTTGGCGTTGGTACTGTCTTGTTTGTCAGAGATAGGGCAAGTCGCAGGAAGATCTCAAGGGTGGGTGGTTGGCGGGTGCTCTCATGTGGTTTTTTCCATTCCTATTAAACGTCTATCTTCTTTATCTCTCCTCTCTCCTTTTTGTTTTTGTTACTCTCTTTCAACACCTGTAATCTTTGGCACTTATGTGACGACCTAGTTGTGGGGCAAGTGCCCGCAAAACTCTTACCAAAACTAAAACTGGCTGTTCTCTAATCCCACGGGGCGGTGCCACTGTCTGAAGTGCCTTTACGCCTTTCCCAAAGAGGGGACATTTCTCGTTCATGCACATTGAATTGTAAATGGGCTGATTCATCAATGTCACGCTCATAACTGTGCCTGATCTACAACAGGGAACTGCTGCTTTTTTCCCCTAATCCTTACTATTGTCATTTTTCCTCTACTTCTTTTGTATGTTTGCCACACTCTTGTGACCCACTATTTCCGGGGTGCCTTGATAGTCGAAGCAGACTTTGTGCTGTTGAAGCTAGAGAGGTGAGCAGAGTGAGTCTGATTCCCTGTAAGGACTTCTCTATTGACATCCACCCCTTGGCGCTCATATATAACCTTATGCAGTTCGAGCGCCGTAAAACCTCTACTAAAACTAAAACTAAACTGGCCAAAATTGTCGAGAAGGCCTGGCCGAAGACGTAACTGGGCAGATAAGTGAAAGGTCCGCGGTGTCCACCTACTCTCCCCACTCGTCCGCTGTGATAAGATCGACACTCCATAACCCTAGAATTACAAAGTTCTATCTACTCAACACCTAGTTTTGAGAAATTTGACTTAAAAAAAAAAAAAGTTTCCCTTCATCTAAAGCTTCATCGGGTGCAATTCTTTGAATATCTTGATAACGACCCCGAATAATCTTACGATTTTGATAAAGCAGACCGCATGGTCAAACTCAAAAACGGGCAAAAATGTCAGATAAAACTTTGTGATTCTAAGGTCAACACTGGTGTTATCGTTGCTGTGATGAAAGGTTTGGCCGGATGATTGACCGGGACTTGTGTGGAAGGGCACTTAAGTAGGGGGGACGAGCCGACTTGGCCTGATCTTTTACTGAGTAGTGCGAGCAGGGAAGGAGGAGATATTTAAGGGGGATGTTGATGATGATTACGACAGGTTATTTCGCCTCAAATGAGACAGAAATTGTCAGGATTGTTTGCACAATGACGAGGCATAACGACTATTTAATTTTCGTAGAGTAAAGTGAGCTGTTTCTGGTTCTGAAACGCTCTGTACGCTGAGTGAAAACTGAATGATCAGACTGACGCAAAAGAGCACAATGCTGTGTCGTATTACGTAGAAACTAATGCTACTTTCATAACAATTGCAACTAAAATTTATAATTTGTGGCCTGAAATTGCCTATGATGTCAACTGCCCTTTGCATCTATTTTTAATACATGAAATAAGACAAACTGATCTCAAGCTATATTTAAAAAAACACAAAAACGAACAAAACTGGACCACACCATCAAAAACGAATATATTTTTTTCGAATTCGCCACCCCCAAATAGTGAAAATCTGCTACATGTAGTTTTAAACTCCATGAAACTGTAATGAAATTATGTGGATGATTATAATAGTAATGCTAATTATATTAAAGTTCGCCTGTTGCTTAGCGAGGAGGAGTAGAACATTTTAGAATATGATGATGATGATAATGATAACAGAAAAAACAGGAGAGTGAGAAAAAAAAAGGGGGGGGGGGAGGGAGGCCGGGCAAATTTGACAGAAGCTCACGTTGTTACCGTTTAGCTATTACCATTATAACTTTATAACTTGTTTGAACTGAAATGGCTTTCTCTCTTCTCTCTCTCTCTCTCTCTCTCTCTCTCTCTCTCTCTCTCTCTCTCTCTCTCTCTCTCTCTCTCTCTCTCTCTCTCTCTCAGGAGGCCACGGCGGTATGTGGAGGACTCTCAATATAATATATACATATATAATTGATTCATTAAAAGAAAAGAACCACTCAGACGAAAACGTTACTTTTTCCGCTTTTACCTCTGTTCTGGCACAGTTTCGGAATTGCGACATATTGACGGCTGTTGGTCGTGCCACATATGGCCTTCAGCTTGTTAATAATAATCCACAAAAAAGGTATTTCTTAAGAGGGAAGTTGTCGGCCAAGAGGAGCACCCAATGTTGAGGAGAACAGTGGTTATCTTAGATAGGGAATGAATGAATGAATGAATGAATGAATGAATGAATGAATGAATGAATGAATGAATGAATGAATGAATGAATAAATACACTGCAAGTAGGGATGTGAGAAAGTGGTCGTTTGTACAGGTCATTGTCTTAGACAGGTAGTCGTTGTTAGAACAACTTCCACTTTTTTCTTCGAATATATGGACTCTGCGGTTCGCACGAGCGAGTGATTGAAGGGCTCCACTGTTGGGTCCTATTCTCGCTCCACTGTTGGGTCCTATTCTCCTTTTGTTTCCCTCTCTGGTTTCTGTTTGTCGGTCTGTTTTGCTTCTTCGCAGCCGTAAAATGTGACCGTTATTACGTCCATGTCATGTTGTGCGTCTCTTTACTCAAACTCAACCTCAAACTTGAAACTCAAAACTCGCCCGATCGCTCATCTTCAAAGTGAGAAGTCGCCCACGGCTCGCTCTATGGCTTTCATACGTGGTAGACAGCATTAATGAGGTGCAAGTACGTGACAATAGATTTGACCCCAGGCTGGTCGCTGAGCGCGTCTTCCAAAGGGTATGACCACCACCAGAATGTCACGGTGTCATGGAGGCTCGGTGGAGATAAAGGGTTGTAATTAGTCGGCAAATGTCGATACATGTACCACTGCCCGCCCAGCACCTGGTGGTGGGTCAAGGCGAGAAAGGTCACACGCATTCGAACCGACGCCTGTTTAGTTTTAGTAAAAGTTTTACGGCACTCGCAACACAATATCAATAAGGTCATATAAGTGCCGAAGAATAGATGTGTTACAAGAGAGTAACGTACACAAAAAAAGGAGGAGAGATACGGGCGATAGATGTTTGATAGGAAAGAAGGAGCAAACCACACCAGAGCACTCGCCAACCACCCACTCTGGTGTCTGTGGTGTAGGGATTATGTTTTGTTGTTGTTGTTTTGTTTTGGTAAGTGTTTTACGACGCTCGCAACTGAATAAGGTCATATGAGCGCGCTGGACATATTACTCATCTTCAGTTTGATAGGAATTAATCTTGAATCTTGCTCGTGTGGCGGCCGAAGCCTACTCTTATCGATTTTGGGCCTCCGAGGGTCTTTTACGTGCCCAACTTGCTCACGGAACCTCCGAAAATTTTCCGCGTGTAGGGGTTAGCCACCTAACCATCGTACACAAAAGAAGTGAGTTCGATTCCCTTGTGGGGAAGTTGTTATTCTTGAGGGTTTTTTTTTATCGAGTACATACATGTACATGAATTGTACCCCCGGCTGTCTGTCAGGACCATGTATGTCCCTCGTCCCAGGTTGGGCATGACAGGGTTGACCTACAAAAAGATGTGAAGACCGAACAATTCGAGAAAAAAATATGCGTAGAAAACTCGCGTGTCATAATATATGCCATTCCTATCCATTCCCCCGCTTTCATTTCTTTGGAAAAATAAGTTCTTAAATCGTAACGCGTAAAAAAAAAAAATGAGTTGCTGGACTCGCAAACAAAATGTGGTGAAGACCGAAGAGATCATAAAAATCCACCGCCTCACCGCGGCAGCACGTAGCAAACTCGCATTTAATTTATTGGGAACCCCCGCCCCTCCCTCCCTCCCTCCCCCTTAACTCCTCCATTCCCGCGCCTCCTTTCCCGTAGTCGTCCTCTTCTTCTGCGCCAACCAACTTTTCATTAAAATTTGTTTGGAAAAGTGTGTCACATAGCGCGCTGACTGAATGGTATCTGGGTCGACCTGCCCGCTGCTTTTCAGCTCATGTTGGTACTGTTGTACACAATGGTCATATTTTTATTATAAGACGTCTCCTCGTGTGATGGTTGTATGCGACGCCTCCTCAATAATAATATTATTATGATGGTCGAATTCGAGGATGCCGGAACGAACGATTTCTTTTTGGATGCCTTTGTCGTATACCACGTCTCCTCATTTTACAGTCGTATACGACGTCTTCTCAATTATGATGGTCGTATACGCGGTCTGCTGAATGATCCTGGTGGTGGCGGCGAGTCGTAGAGTATGACGAGTGTACATACGTCTTGTGCATAGCGTGTCTGACTACAACTACGAGCTTTTATGTATACTCCAGTTTTGATCGTGTGCGTGTGTGTGTATAGTATGTGTTATTCTTTTTCAAAGTTCTGTTTCGCCGTCTCTATGAATATCTCTTTCTCTAGCTCTTCGTGCCCCACTCCCTCCCCTCCCTTATTATACCCTCTCTCTCTCTCTCTCTCTATCTATCTCTCTATCTATCTATCTATCTATCTATCTATCTATCTATCTATCTATCTATCTATCT
>NW_004797871.1:2087-3264 GCF_000002075.1 Aplysia californica | reverse complement strand
TAGACAGACAGACAGACAGACAGACAGAAGTGGGAAGAAGACAGAAGAAGGAAGCAGAAGAAGAAGGGAGGGGGTGTCAGGCGGTTAACAGGACCGCGCCTTTCCGTCCCGAACGCTCGCCTGCTTCATTATCCCCCCCGCCGCCCTCCCCTCTCCCGTGTCCTCACCTGGATTTTGTTGTGTCGTTGTGGTGTGACCGAGTGTGGGGGGCAGCACCAAGCAGCTAGCGCTAGCAGGTAGACCCAGTTACTACTGGCTAGTCTACGCTCTTTCCTCTCGCTCTCTCCCCCCACACACACACACCCCGTCACCACCACCACCACTAGGCCTACTACAAGTAACAACAGCAGCAGCCCTATAGAAATAGAAGGTCTGTTCCACGGGCGCCGCCACAGAGGAATTTGATTCACCGCCACCAATCAGTATGTGTGACGACGACACGTAGGCCTAGAACTACTAGAACGTAGAACCAACCACCAACCAACCCCGCTTGCATACCACTGCTGCACACACGGAGACACACACTCACACAAACACACACGCACACGCGAACAAACACAGACGTTGAGACACGCAAGTTGACTGACACACCTGTTTTGGAGTACACCTGTTTGTGCAGTCTGCGCCTCTTTTCGGAACTGTGGAGTGTGTGATTGACTTTGTTTTGTGTTTACCCACCCGCCGTGTCGCGGAGATTGAACTGAAGTGGTCTAGAAATTTCAGTAGAATTAAAATTTGTGTTTTTGTTTCGGAGAAGTCAGTTTGAAGTTATTGTAGCTCCTTCTCACGCTTTGTTGCTGGAAATTAATACATACGACGGTCCTCTTCAGTTGTTGGTGGATTAGTGGTCGCACGCTTCTGGTGCGGAGTCGTTTTTCTTCGCGACGGAGATTTAATTTAAGAAGGACTGACTGACTCTCTCTCTCTCTCTCTCTCTCTCTCTCTCTCTCTCTCTCTCTCTCTCTCTCTCTCTCTCTTTCTCTCAAATCCCGCCCACTCTCTTTCTTTCTTTCTCTCTTTCGTATTGTCCCTCTCTCTTCTCTGTTTCTCCTTTTCTAAATAATGCTAGCTCAAAAACATGACACCGTAGTGCAGCTTTGACTTTGCATTTCAGATCTCTCAACCTTGGCAAATTAAACTGGCTCTCTCTCTCTCTCTCTCTCTCTCTCTCTCTCTC
>NW_004797871.1:0-1033 GCF_000002075.1 Aplysia californica | reverse complement strand
ATGTGTGTGTGTGTGTGTGTGTGTGTGTGTGTGTGGCTAACCTGCTTAAGCGGATCAACGCTTAATAAGCTAGTTTTCCCGAGCGCAGAGTCGGCGAATATCCTTTGACTTCTTAGTCCCAGCAGTAGATTGTGCGTCCTTTCCGTTATCGGATCGCTTTCTGCTGACTGGGGATTAATTGTAGATGAGGAAAATGATTTTTGTCCTTGGAGATTTCTGTAGACAGGTTTTTGGGAGCTGATACGAGTTGCCTCAGTAGTTGGAGGGCGCCGCTGGCTGGTAGCTTTAAAAAAATCAACTTTCTTCTGTCCCTCCGTTGGTTCGACCATCTATCTTCTCTGTACAAAACAGTCACCGGCGTCTGTTGGGAAGCAGTTAGGCGCTGTTGTCGCACGCAGGTGACCCGAGTTCAATACCCGAGTGGGGAGAACATTTTTATCGAGTATTCATAGGTCTTTCTGCTGGGATGTTATATCCCTCTCAGCCCGAGTTCAGGCAAGGTCGGAGCCCACCCCCTAAATGATCTAAATTGTGTCGATTGGGGTGTAAAAACACATACATTGAAGATGCAGGTGCTGTCGAAGGACCTTACAAATCGTATTATCCAAATTGTGTCGATTTTTCTTTTGTTGGGGAAAAGGGGGAAGGGGGGGGGGGGATTCAATATTCCTCCACACCTAATATAGACAGGTAGCCTTTGAAGTTCCCCGTAAACTGCACGCTATTTCTAGCTTACTTTGGCTAATTGTCAACAGACTGCCGAAGATGGGCGTTGATCTAGATTTTTTTTGCATAATATTTTTTGTTTGTTTGTTTGCCGGGGCATCATCGAGATTGCCATGCACTCCCGTTGCCAGTGCAGCGCCAAAACGCGAACGTTCGTGTCAAGTTCTAGTAAACAGTCCGCACCAGGGCGAATTATGGCTGTCAATAACTAGCGAGCCGTGCGCTCGTAAATCACTGTTTGCAAATAGAATGTTCAATTAGGACGGGAAGTCTGCTATATATTGGGGATGTAGGGTGAGGGGGGGGG
>NW_004797870.1:501396-503223 GCF_000002075.1 Aplysia californica | reverse complement strand
ATAATTGTACATAATATGTATTATAATGTGTTATTATATGTGTGCGCCTGCGTGTGTATGTCTCTCTCTCTCTCTCTCTCTCTCTCTCTCTCTCTCTCTGTGTGTGTGTGAGTGTGTCTGTCTGTGTAGTTCATATAATAATATATGCAGACAGCACGCAATACAGATGATAAACAGACAATCTGATACAAGGTGAAAATTCATATTCTTAGAGTGTTCGAATGCAACGTTGATCAATTTACTTGGGTGTCATTCTGAGGCCATTCTCTAGCAAAGGGACTAGTAAAAAGTTGTGTCCATCGGTCATCTCTAAAAATAATAAAACTGTATATAAATAAACTGATATCGTTAACCCCAAATCATGTTTATAAACAACACGGACAAGTTTATGCTCAGAGTGCAAATTTAAATCCTCACTAATCTCCACCTAACGATAGACGTGGTCATAAAAACCTAGCGTTGTGTCTTTACGTTGTGTTCAAGGAGTAATTCGGAAGATAATAAATCAAAGCTTTTTTTTGTTGGCAGCCACGTCTTTTGGTGTTTTAATTGGGCTACTTGGCTCTAGGTTTTAGCATCACAGCCGAGTGGAAACGTTTGGCCGAAATTGGTGCTCTTAACATGTACTTTACCATCAAAATGAGTGTACTTAACGTGTACTTAACTTTTATAACGGATGAAGAGCAAGGAGGGAAATCTTGCCCACGCCCTCAAATACAGTGGCACTGGTGTTTTGTCCTTTATATATGCGCGCCCAAGGTGAGCACCAGCTCAGTAAATCTTTAACAGAGAGAGTACAGAGTTGCAGCCATAGCAGTGCCCCATCTTGAATATTATGATTTTTGCAGTCAAACCTGCTCTAACGCTCCCTTGTATAAGACAATGGCCTGTACGAATGGCCACTTCCCTTTTTCCGCTTAAATTATAAGGACACTTAATGTGATACGATCACCTGTTTAAGACGGCCATAATTTATTCCCTCCTTTAACAAAGGGTGGGCGTCTTAGACAGTCTCGACTATAATTCAAAACTTTTATTTGCTTGAGTAAAGAGAAGCACATCGACATAATAATGATCATTCAAATTTGGAAAAAGTTAAGACAGACAGACTGAAACAACAGAGGGAAAGTAATGAAGTAGGACGTACCAGTAACGCATTCCAACCAACAGCTTCTATCTCTATAATTTATAATGGTCCGAACAACTTTGACACAGGAGCTTCTTTCTGTTAGCACCGTGTGTGCCAGATTCGTGCGTATGTGAAACATGTCGGTCTCCATCTATGAATATTGCATGAAGGCTCAGCCGACAGATGGCGTTTGTCAGCCATGATTAGCTGGACATTAGCAGGACATTGCTGGTTTTAACACAGGACCTCTAGAGGGTCGACAGAGAGGGTGGCCGCTCTCTGATGATAGGAATTTCTCCAGGAAGGGAAGGAAGGCAGCGGGTCGATTCTCATTAATGTGCACGATAGCAGCGGGAGTCCGATGGTCACTCTTAGTCTTTGGTTGTCTTACGCCTCCTCTGTTTTTTTTTGTTTTGTTCTGTTTTTGTTTTTGTTGGTATTGTTGACGCAGCGGCCTAGCGATTAGGCTCTCAGACTTGAAACTGTAAGGTTGTGGGTTCCAATCCCGTCAGGAGCCCGACGTTGTGTCCTTGGGAGAAGCACTTAACACGAACGAATTGTCTTCACTTTATCTAGGTGGGAAAAGGTTACTGGTTATAGACAGCATAAGGCCTTGTCAGTTTGTTTCTGTTTGAACGCTTAATGAGCTGCTTGTACCGTATGCTTCCCAGGAAGTTGAGAATGTTTCTGAGTGGTCT
>NW_004797870.1:497149-498687 GCF_000002075.1 Aplysia californica | reverse complement strand
CAAAACAAACAACAACAACACAACAACAACCCCTCCCCTCTAACAACAAAAGATGCCATGTTAGTTCAAAGGCGTCAGACTGCAGAATTCTTTCCATTCATGTAGGCCCTACATTTTACAAATTTGACGAAAGTGCAGGACGATTTTACTAGCGCAACTTAAAGGAACGATAATGATATAAAATTTATTGTAAGCGTTACTGTAAATTGTATTTGTAATTGTAGTTGTTTGGTACTCGCGTCGACACTGGCTGCTTCATCCCTGCATGTCAGGGCTGATCCCAGCTGAGACGGATACAACCTGCCAAGAGGCTGATGAAGATACTCGATGGGAAACTTCCCAACAGCATAATGGAACTCAGTTTTTCTGCTTTCGACAGTAAAGCTCGTAACTGCCCTTCCAAATGACGTTTGTCTCATGGTCTGTTCCCACACTTGTTTGTTTGTTTGTTTGTTTGAGTAAAGAGAAATACATCTAGACAATAATGGTCTTTTTTTTTTTAGTATTAGGACACAAATAAGCCTAAGGCGGACAGACCGAAACTACAGAAGGAAAGACAAAAATTACGAACGACCAGTGGTACCCTGAAACAACACAATTTCCCACACTTCAAAAAAGTTCGAGCATTCAAGAGTCGAGCCAGCCGGGGTATGTCGAGAGAAAAAGACGGATAGTGGGCAGGCAGATTGTCTAGCTGCCCCAAAGGAGAATATAGCTCAAGTTCATGGGAAGATTGAAGAATACCGGACCACTCGTACATTATTGCGCGAGAAAGTGGGATAGGTGGGGCGGGTGGTTGGGATGGAGGAGGGGGGAGGGGGTTTCAGGGGGGTCTCCCCCCTGAAAAAATTTTAATGAATAGATCTACCGGTCTGAGATTCTCCATTGAGAGATATTAAAAACGGGAAAATTATGAAATCGTAAGGTTGAGACATAGGCAAAGTCAGTCCGCTGATCCGGTATTCTTCAATCTAACCAAGTTCATTACACTACCAATGTTGGAATATAATTGAGGTGAAGAGAGGAGAGCAATTGTGTATGTGTTATTGTTGTTTTAATAGAGGTTTTACGGCGCTCGCAACGGCATAAGGTCATATGAGCGCCAGAAGATTAGAGGTGTTACACGAGAGTAACAAGCATAAAAAAGAAGGAGGGGAGATATAAGGACGACAGATGTTTGGTAGGAAAGAAGAAACAAACCACACCAGAGCACCCGCCAACCACCCACTGTGTATGTGTTGTGCCACAGAAGAATAGTCAGGAACACAGGATGAACAAAGATGATGAGGCAGACGGACATTTCTTTGCACCTGTTTTCGCCCCTTCTTCCAACCCCCTTGCTCATCTATCCTTCCCCTTTCTCTCTCTCCCACGATCTGTCTTTATTTCTCGCTTTCTTCACCCCTCCATCTCTCTCTCTCTCTCTCTCTCTCTCTTTCTCTCTCTCTCGCTCTCTCTCTCCCTCTCTCCTCCGTCTTTTTGCATATACCACAATCAACACATAAACACAGGCACAAACGCACACACATGCACACACA
>NW_004797870.1:495199-496921 GCF_000002075.1 Aplysia californica | reverse complement strand
CCCATAAATCCCTCCAAACAAAGAATGTAATCCTTCGCACACACAAATCTCGAGCATGAGAGAGGGTGCATCAATGTTACCAAATTGGGCCACATATACAGGTACTTACCAGTCGATCAAAGCAGCAGTCAAAGACGACTCGACTCTCGAACACAGCTCAAATCCCACTCTGTGACGTAACTCCTACGTTTTGGAGGTACAGTTCGTTCATTGTCCATTACTCTCTCCACAAAAAAAAAATCAACAACAAACAAATAGAACAAAAAACAGATTAAAACATCTCAGACTGATTCCCTGAACTCCCGGAAAACTTGGCTTATCCACTTCGTTGTCTTAAACAAATCATTTTTGTTCAACAAGTATTATTTCGTCATGAATAATATATATATCGAAACACTCCTCAAAGCATTGCTTTTGTGGCTGTTTGTTTTGTTTTGTTATGCTGTTTTTTCGAAAAAGAAAAGACCAAATGAAGAGTCTGAAGCAGCGAGCCGATGCAGCAACACCACCAACAACAGCTACAAAACCTCTAGATCTAGATCTATCTAGACCTACAACACGAACGTAATGTCAGCAGCTGCAACGGCAGCAACAATAACAAGATCTCGAGCTTGTCTCACACTCACACACGCGCACGTGCGAACTCCAGGATTGAAATGTGGCAAAATGTTGCCGAGTGAATCACACGAGCTCACAAGTCAGAGAACGACCACACATCGCTTGCGGCTTCTATAAGCTACACTCGTAGGCATAGAACAGCACAAACCAACAGTCTACGGGATTTCCCCATTTTTCACAGCTCGGCGCGCACCCTCAACCCGCAACAGCATCATAGGAGAACTGTGAGAAGAAAAGATAGAAAGAGTGAGTGAGACATCCGCTGTATGAAGGTAGAGCTATCACTCCCACCCCCTCCCTACCCCTAACACACACAATAACTAGGCGCTCACTCAGAGATAAACAAGGAACGAAACACAGCAGGCTTGTTGTAGAATTACTCACATTTACACCGAACAACGAAGAGGAAAAGGAACTAAAGCAAAATTCCTGGGAACATTCCTTTTACATTACAATTGACATAAAAAAGAAACTATTGTTCTTTTGTTTTAAACTAGATCTAGAATCTTAGTATTGCAAACCGGTTTTTAGATAAAACACTGAATGCCAGACTACCCGAATCATATAATTGATTTGCGAGCTGTAGACCTAACAGTAGAGATACAAAGGAAGAAATAGAGAAAGGAAGTTTGGCTCCTCTTTCCGTGAAAACAAAGACCATGAGTAGAACATGATTTTTATAGCTAACTGTTTTGTCTGAGAACCGACAACAACATGAAGGAAACCCTAACTTGTTGTAAGCCTGGAGCCTTCCTTCACATGCTCGCTCCCCTCACCCCGTGTGTGTGTGTCTCCGAGAGAAAGCTGCATGCTCACGCGACCCCTTGTCTCGCTCACTCGCTCACACCGGCTCTAACACACAACCCGATCACCCCCCACTTGCGAGTACCCACTCCCGCCCAGACAGCATTCTCTCGAGGTAAACGGGCGAGTCCATTTTAGCCGCACGGGGGTGATAGTGACGGGGGCGTGTGCGTTTATCGACCGGCGAGTTTCGCACACAAAGAACCCGGCTACCGATTTCTCATAATTCAGAAGCTGGCGGCTTCACCAAGCACTGGGGGGAGTTGAGACGCGAAGGAAGGGTGGTGGGTGGAAAAGGGA
>NW_004797870.1:493988-495099 GCF_000002075.1 Aplysia californica | reverse complement strand
GTGGTCGACGTATTTATTTGAATGAAATAGCAGCGAGTTTCCCCTGAAGCTTGTTGAAGGAGATTGTCGCGCAGGGCGGTTCATCGAATACCCCAACACAAAGCCACCGGCATCGCGGCTACAGACTGGCAGCAACACTGCGCTCAGCGGTGCCAGACAGTGCCATTGAACGTGGTCTTAGAAAACTTGAAGACAGAATATAATTATTAAGGGGAACAAGTCACTTTGACCTACTGAACAATCTTTTTTGAGCATCTCTCACAACTTTTTCATTTACTTGAAATAGAATTAATATAAAACAAAACAAGACAACAAAAAGCAAACAAACAAAATACAAAACAAAACAATACCAACAAGGGGAGAATAATCACCATAGACCAAGGACTACTATACTCATAGACCTATAAATGCCACCCGCCCCCATAAAACTATAAACAGATAAATATCAATAAAAAAATTAATAAAACACTTAAATATACCCACACCTCAAGAGCCCCCTACTTTTTGCGATAGAGTTGAATATTGACCAAGTCGTCGTCTTATGATTTTATATTTTTTATCAAACGCAACCTCTGTTAAACAGTTTGTCAATGAACATTACAAACACTATTGTCGTTTCCATTAAAAAAACCCAAATAACCTCAACAACAAAGACAACAACAACAACAACAAGTACAACAACAACAACAACTACAACAACAATAACAAACGAAAAAAAGAAATTATCGTTACCGCTGAATGCATTCTATGTTTTCAGCACAAAGACGCTTGCAGATTAACAGTTCATAAAAAATTATAATAACCGCCTCCGAAATTATGAACACATTTTCTGTGAAACTCTTTGTTTTCATAAAGCATAGTTGGCCTACACAACAGTTTACCACTCACACGGGATATCGGCCAGTTTACAAACACACTTTACACACACTCTATACAAACAACCTTTATAAAATAACTTTACACACGCTCTTTACACACACGTGCGCCTGAGCAAGATTGACCAACGGTTTACAACATCATGTGATTCCAGTTTGAAACTTGTGAACCAGAGTTCCGGAAAGGCTTTCAGAGAGAAGGAGAGAGAGAGAGAGAGAGAGAGAGAGAGAGAGAG
>NW_004797870.1:490124-491626 GCF_000002075.1 Aplysia californica | reverse complement strand
ATCTGTCTGTCTGTCTGTCTATCTGTCTGTCTGTCTGTCTGTCTGTCTGTCTGTCTGTCTGTCTGTCTGTCTATCTGTCTGATCGTCTCTCCCCCCCTTCTCTCTCTTTCTCTCTCTCTTTTTCTTTCTTTCTTTCTCTCTTAAAATTATTCATGTTTCTGTCTGTTTCCTTGTTCCTTTCTCCCTCCTCTCTCCCTGTTATATTTACTTCTATCTTCTCTTCTCCCCTTCCCCTTTTAGTCTCTTTCCTGACGTCTTTTCGACCCCACCCCCTCTCCTCACGCCCCCTTCTTCCTTCTTCCCTTTCCATCTTTTCTTTCCCTTTTCTCTCACTCGTCTTTTCAACGCCTACTACTCCCACGCTCTTCTTACGACAAGATCCCCCTCTTCTATTTCACCGACGTCATATAATATTATTATTACTCAAAGTCCACTCCATAGATTTGAAAAGTTTAATAGCCTAGACTGTGCATTCTGACGTACTTCCGGCTCACCATGTCATGGGGGGGGGGGGGGGGTAGGTAGGGGGGACGGTGAAATACCTGTAATCCAAAACAAAAAAGCCCTTCACATCCTGCTATTATCCCCTTATCCCTCCTTTCAAACACTACTTAATTCCATTAGACATTGCCACTTAACCATAGGCACTTGTTGATGAAAGACAATCTACCTCATAATATGTAAGCATCTGGTCATTTTTTCACCTGCTGGTCTTATTTCTGCATATGTTGATGTGGGTTTTTTTAAAAGTCAAAAAGTGGGTAATTAGATTTTCCTCATCCTATCCAACAATTCCGAGCGGCTGAGAGAAAAAACAAAACAAAAAGATTTTGAGAGTGTTTTGTAAACACAAAGGTCTCCGGGAGATCAGCTCACTGTCGCTTACATTGTGGGGTCCATAGTGTTGACGGCTGAGAGAGGACAACGACATGACCAAACCATAAGCATTCGATGAATTCTAATGTCTGATAAACTGAGATCTACGATGTAACGCAGGAATGCACTTTTACTCTTTGACCTGCTCCATTACTCGAATATTCAGTCCTCGGGCCTCCTGATAGTAAAGTGGTTAAAGGAAGAAAAAAAGGTGGGTGGTTAGCGGGTTCTCTGCTCCTTTCCTATCAAACATCTTGCTTCTTTACCTGTCTTCTTTCTTTTTGCGTTTGTTACTCTCTTGTAATCTCTCTAATCTTATTGTGTTGAATGCGTTGTTAAACACTTGCTACAACCAAACCCCAAAACCTAGATAAAAGAGCCGCGGCCATGACAGAACTCGGTCTAGGAAGATATTATTTATTTATAAGTCTATGGTTGCCTCTCAATTGGAGCGCTAACAAATTGCCTAATGCGCTGATTAAGCGAACATTTTGGGTCCAGATCTAATTGAGGGGTTGCCTAATGAGGGCTGAGTGTGAGTGTGTGGCTTGATAGAGGTACTCTCAGGGAGGGAGGGAGGGAGGGAGAGAGTGTGTGTGTGTGTGTGTAAGAGAGAGAGAAAGAGA
>NW_004797870.1:487994-489803 GCF_000002075.1 Aplysia californica | reverse complement strand
GAGAGAGAGAGAGAGAGAGAGAGAGAGAGAGAAGATGAAGGAGATTGATTACGTGCGTGAACACGATATGTTTGAATGGAGGTACGCACCGACGCAATACCAGCACGAATTCACGAACGCACAACTGCACAAACGCGCCAATGTTGAAATACAATACACGCACACATATACACACTTATTATCAACATATCTGTAACTGTTATGGAATATCTGACAGGCGTTCCATTACCAAAAACTGTACAAACATACTAAGTATAAACTGTACAGCTAAAAAAAACCCAACCCTTAAAAGTATTTTTAAGCCCAACAAAACCCAGCATAAAGTCGGCAAACTGTTCAAATATACCAAGCCCAGAAAGAAAACTTGTACTTGGGAGAAGAAAGGAAGCACGCCAGTTTGTCACAGTCCTATCCCGCCTCGACTGTTCCTTGCACGACGGAAGTTATCATTGACACTCTCTTAAAGTAAATGATTGTATGAATTGAATTGTATTTTTCAATTGTTTTTTTTACTAAAGAACATTCATTGTTGAAAATTTACAGAGTAATTTGCTTAGATTTGCAAGTAGTGAGGAAAAATGATTGAACAACACAAGCTGAATTGACATTTTAGCGGGACTATCTCTACACCACCAATTTGAAGGTGGACAATAGAAACCTTAAGTTACAACTACAGTGTTAAAGTGCTGTTATTATGACAAACCTGGTCTGTGACATACTGGGCCTGTGACAAACTGGGCAGCCCCCAGAGGAAAAACTGTTACGTTCTTTTCACAATTGTAGCTATGTTCTGTACATATTTTTTTCTTTTTTAATATGAAAATTTAGAACTTGAATTTCGACATAATGTCCCGTAAGAACATGCAGCTGATACCACTGCAATAAAGACATAATTCAACATTTTTGGGGTTTTTTGTATCTGAATGGCTGACAATATAAAAGAGTGGACTAGATTTCTATGCCATATCATCTTCTCTTAGAATATTATAGTGATCATAAAATTAATCATAACACAAGACAAACCCTCCTTATTAAAATGAAATGTAGAAAAATACAATACTTTGCCGGAGAACCAGGGGCAGGCAAAGAGTAACGTGGATGGACAACATTAAAACATGGACAGGCCTGGGTATAGCAGAATGTGCAATAGCAGCTAAAGATTGTGAAATCTGGATAGTCATAACATGTCAACTTCTGAGATAGAGATGGCACTTCCCGGTAAGTAATGAAAGTGATTCTCAGAATTTATTTTTCAAGAGAGATAATCGCAGAAATATCCTGACGGTAGACACAGTTTTGATCCCTGGAAAAGTCCATTGGCTCATTTCTTTCTTAAAATAATAATAACATTATATTGCATTTGGTCGCTTTTAAGGACAAACGGGCTAACTTAGATTTCAGGGGTTTCCAGAAATCTTGACCTACACCAAAAGTGGGCATTGTCCTACCTACAGGAGAAGTTTGGTTTCATTGGTGTATTTATTATTTGGTTACAGAGAAAACTGTCATTGTCTTTTAAAGAAACTGAACACGGGGTAAAAACTTTACCCTCGATTTTCTCAAAACAGCAATTTTCGAGATAGCCCCCTTGTGCTTAATAGTGGCCATTTATTTTACATAATTTAATGCGTTTTGCTGTTCAATTATTCTCTGGCCCATAAGCTGCACACACCCGCGAGTGAAAATGAAGCTAGCTTTTAAATGCTCTAAATGTGCCAGCATTTTGTTATTGTTGTTGTTGTTGTTGTTGTTGTTGTTGTTGTTGTTGTTGTTGTTGTTCTTCTTCTTCTTCTTCTTCTTCTTCTTCTT
>NW_004797870.1:486122-487007 GCF_000002075.1 Aplysia californica | reverse complement strand
CTTCTTCTTCTTCTTCTTCTTCTTCTTCTTCTTCTTCTTCTTCTTCTTCTTCTAATACATCATAAGATATTCTCGGTTTACAGGGAACCATTTTGTGGTGAGGCCACCGAACTCGTAATCGTGAGGTTGCTGGTTCGGGGTTTCGCGGACCCGATGTTGTGTCTTTGGGAAAGGCACTTTACACGAATTATCCTCACTTCACCCAGGTGTGAAAAGGTACTATGCAGCCCGCTGGTACATAGACAGCGAAAGATCTTGTCAGTATGTTAGTGTTTTAGCGCCTATAAATGGCCGCTTGCACTGTATGCTTATTAAGAAGTAGAGCTTGTTTCAGAATGCTCTCCTCAGGTCTGCTGAGGTAATAGTATACATTGTGAAGCACATAGAGCTTGCTGTTGGGTGGGGGATTTGCGCTATACAAAGTATGCTATCTATTAGGCCTACAGTGTACATGTATTATAAAAATATACTTTACCCTCCATTCGGAATTTACTTTACGTTCTAAGCACCTTCTTAAGATCCCCCACAGCTGTGACATTGCAAGGTCGCCGTGATATTTTGCGCAAAAGAAAAATGTGTTGTCCATCCAAATTAAATCTTACTTATTCTTCTTTCTTTTCTTTTTTTCTCTCCGTTTTTAATTTGTTCTCCGTGTCCCCTTTTCAGGTGCAATGCTAATATTCTTATTTGTACTAAACAGTCATTGACTATGAGAATGTGATTAAGTTTAATACAACGATATTTAACGCTAAGGGGAAACAGAAAGAGAATAATAGGATTAATAAAGGTTGTTTATCTATTTGTTAGCATGTGATTTATTTTCATTTTCATTTTCATATTCATTTCAGTTTTCGTCCCCTTTTCCACCCCCCGCCCATTCCCCCT
>NW_004797870.1:483387-484487 GCF_000002075.1 Aplysia californica | reverse complement strand
AATAATACAATAATAATCACAACAATATTCACAATAATAATGACAATCATCATCATCATCATCATCATCATCATCATCATCATCATCAATTAATAATGATAACAAAAAAAGCGCAAGTCTACTTGTTAGGCACAGAATACTTAATGTCTCTGGCTTACCACTTATAGAGCGCTCGTAGCGAGCAGCTATCCTCCGATACGAATTATTAATTTATTGTGACTTCAAGCGCTCTCCATGTGAGATTAAAATGTAGGTGGACGAACCAGAAGTTTGTCAGTAAACATTTAGACCGATGACAGGTGTCAGTCACAGGACCAAACCTGACGCTCTCACTATGCTTTTAAAAAACAAACACAAAAACAACCCCTCCCCCCAAAAAAAAAATTATAAAAATTAACGAAACAAAACAAAAACAAAATCACAAAACTGACAAGCAAACATACGAGCCCACTGGGCGATGCTGTCAGTTTAACCTTTTCATTGCTGTGTTGACGTATATATAAATATACTCATTTGTGTTGCCTTAAACTGCAACTGTGGGTGGTTGGCGGGTGCTCTGGAGTGGTTTGCTTCTTCTTTTCTATGAAACATCTATCGGCCTTATCTCCCCTTCTTTTTTGTGTTTGTTACTCTCTTGTAACAACTCTAATCTTCTGGCGCTCATATGACCTTATGCAGTTGCGAGCACCGTAAAACCTCTACTAAAACTAAAAACTGCCATTATATTGTCCTCTGGTTTATAGCCCTGGAGGTCAACATCTCGGACAATTAACTGTAAAGTCGTGGGTTCGAATCCCGCCAGTGGCCGGACTCTGTGTCTTTGGAAAAGGCACTTTACCCGAATTTTCCTCACTTCATCCACGTGGGAAAGGGTACTCGGCTATAAACAGCGAAAGATCTTGTCTTGTCAGTTCGTTAGTGTTGGGTGCGTGCAATCCGCAGCTTGCCTTGTATGCTTCCAGGGAAACTGAGAATGTTTTTGAGCGTTCTAGGGTCTGCTTGGGTAATAACAGTTGTAAAATGCATGCTGCAGAGTGGGGAATATGCGATATATAAATGCAATGATTATTATTATTGTTACAATAATAATAATAAAAATA
>NW_004797870.1:476453-479573 GCF_000002075.1 Aplysia californica | reverse complement strand
CTCTCTTTCCCTCTCCCTCTCCCAACCCCCTGTCTCTCCACTCTCTCTCTCTTCCCCCCGTCTCTCTCTCCTCCGCCCTCTCTCTCTCCCCTCCCCCACCCTCTCTCTCTCTAGACTCTAGACTCACCACTATCGTCCGGGTCTTGCCTCGGTGACGTCACAGCGCTGGTGCAAGGCGTGGAGTACTCGTCCAGAACCATGTCCAGGAGCTGCACGTATTCCGCTGACCCTCTCAGTGGGGCATGCTCGTCTTGATCCGGCCTAAGAGGATCAAACATCGTGTTAGTAAGAGTATTACGATATTTGCATCACAAGTAGGTCATATAAGTACCGATCTTTTAGTAAGGGTTTTACGATATTTGCATCACAAGTAGGACACATGAATGCAGATGTTTTAGTTAGAGTTTTATGGCATTCGTAACAGAGATAGTCATATAAGTGCCGAAGGTTAGAGGTATGACTAGAGAGTAACATACAAAAACAAAAGAAGGAAAGATAAGAACGATATATTTTTTATAGGAAAAAAGTAGCGAGCTGCATCAGAGCATCATCCGCAATCCACCCATAATAAAAGAGCAAATAAATGCCAAAATAAACAGAAAAACACTTAAATAAACGAATAAGTCCAAAAATACTGACAGAAAAGTTGAGAAAAGCTACCTTCGGATCATCTCCTGCTCCTGTCTGTCTCTGTCCAGCCCCGTCAGATACGCCAGCGTCTGGTCAGTCTGTCTCTGGAACTGGTCAACAGACTCGCAAAGCTGTGCCAGGGAAGAGCTGTAGTGCTGACGCAGCATTTTTCTCTCCTCCAACTTTTCTCGGGCAAGGAACCTTCGAACGGCTGTGAGAAAATGATAAATCCAATGTTATTTTGTTGTTGTTGTTGGGTTTTTTTCTCCTTTTTTTCTTTCTCGAAAACAACTTCTTTTTTAATTAGATCACAGACCAGCGAAAGTTTTTACTTCTTCCAGTGAAAATGCACGCGCGTGCAAATACACACACACACACACACACACACACACACACACACACACACATACACACACACACATACACACACACACATTCACACACCCGCGCACACAGTCATCCTTGTTTAAAGTAAGGGACACAACCAACGAAATTTAGAAAGAAAAACACAAGTCAACATTAATCATGCCCCTTTATACGCCAATCTAGAAAGAACCTGGCTCGGTTTCAGCTGTATTTTTACGGCACATGTGACAAATGTGAAGCATATGTGTTTAAGATTTTTAAGTAGGAGTTTTAGGGTATTTGCAAAACAATTGGATCATAATGAGTACTGAAGATTAGAGTTGTTAAAAGAATGAAACAAACACAATATAGAATGAGATGAGATGAGGACGACAGGTGTTTGATAGGAAAGAAGAAACAAACCACACTAGAGCACTCACCAATAACCCTTGCTTAAGATTAGAGGTGCTCTTACTAGATTGTAACATGTAAACTAAAGAAGCAGGAACGATGAGGACGGTAGAATATACTTGATGGGAAAGAAGAGGCACATCCATGTTACCTCTTATCCCATTCAAGATCTTAAAAACAAAACATCCTAAAAAAAAGCTAGATACGTTATGAGGAGCGAGAAAAAGACAATGACCAACAAAAATTAGGAAGAACTACAATATTAAATGAACCAGTGCCAAAAAGAGTGTTTTACTGGATGAGGCAAATTGATACGTTTTGAGGAGCAAGGAAAGGACACAGGACAACAAGAAATAGAAGAAATTCCATGACAAGAGTACCAGTACGAAATAGGAGAGGATACATTTGTCTGACTGAAACAGGCAGACGTTCAAAAGAACGAGAATAAGACTAAATCCTGCAAGACGGCGTATCAGTCTGCCATCCTCGTCACCGACTTGATGAGTACACTCGAAACAGTGAAGAAACACACGTTGCATGCAGACTGGCGAGAGGTAATGCTAAGCAGCAGACCCACAAGGATTATATGGATCTTAAGCCCTGGTCATGCAGGAGTTCAAGGCAATGAACGTGCTGATAGGCTTGCCGGCCAGGCTGAGATTGGCGGCACAATGCAATAAGATCCACCAACAGTCATGGCAGATTTGACAGCATGGTTCAACGACCACAGAGAGGATGAAAGCACCACTTCACACACAATGGATATACAAAGGGAAGCTGGTGTCTCTAGAGGGTCGGGGAGAGACAGTAACCGGCGTGGAAAAGCCAGAAGAATACCCAACCAGCTGCTAACTCGCACGATCAGCAGGCGGACCCTTTCATTGATCCTGGAGAGGAGGGAGGAGCAGCTATGGCATTATGCCGCCTGCAATGCTGCCTATTCTCCAACCAAGTAAGCAAGTAAGACGTGGGAAGGAATGCAGTGTCAGTTGTACCAGTCTGATGTACCAAATGAGCGATTCACCAAAAAACAGAGGATACATTTGGAGGAACGAGAATAAGACAAAGACTAATGATCTGAACTACGAAAAGAGGGACTGACCTGAACGAAACAAGTACGAAGCTAAGTTCGGGGGAACGAGAATATAATAAAGACCCAATGGAAACCGAGAAATTTAAAACTATATCAATAATTGTACCAGTCCAAATCAAGAAAAGAGGGGTTTACCTGACTTAAACCAATAGATATTCGGAGAAACGAGAATGAGACAAAGAGCAAAAAGAATATAATGAAATTCAATACAATTTGAACTATACCAGACCGAGGTATGAAATGCGGGATTTACCTGGCCGAAACAAGGTAACAATTAGGAGGAACAAAAATAAGATGAAGATCAAAGAAAAAGGAAGATAATACAATACCAAGAGTACCAGATCGAAGTATAAAATACGTGATTTACCAGATTGAGCCAGGATCACCTTTCTGAGAGAAGTCTGCTCAAGGACGTCCAGGTGAAGGACCTCGTTTTGACGAAGGAATATCTTTGTTTGTCCCACCTGAGGAGGATAGACATGCTAATTTCGACAACTCTGAAGGGATTGTGGATGTTCTCAGATTAGTACTCATGCTAGTTTTCTTCTTCTTCTCCTCCTCCTTCTCCTCCTCCTCCTCCTTCTTCTTCTTCTTCTTCTTCTTTTTCTTCTTCTTCTTCTTCTTCTTCTTCTTCTTCTTCT
>NW_004797870.1:470742-471720 GCF_000002075.1 Aplysia californica | reverse complement strand
TGTGTGTGTGTGTGTGTGTGTTATAATTTCTTCTGTGTATGCATACCATGAGCAAACAATTTTTTTTCACATATTATTTTGTTTATGTAAAGCGCCTAGAGCTGCGTGCCCAACGGAGTAAACGCAACAAAATTGATCTGCATTATTAATGATTTATTTCCATTATCTGGAAAAAACCCCAAAACAAACATCGGTGATCATGGCTTTCCATTATTTCACAGATCGGATGATTTAAAAAGAAGAAAGAAAAACTAAACTAATGTATTCTTGCTGTTTCCCCGCCACCCATCTGTTATAGAGAATTCAACTCGACACAATATGGCACACTGTTAGCTCCTTTTTGCAGGCTACCTGGCCACAATGCTGATTACCCTGGTTCAAATCAAAGCTTGGCGTTCATTAACCACTTCACTGCCAGGCCCGAGAATTGAGTTTTGGGGCAGATTCAAGAGTAAAAGTGCTTTCCTGCGTTTCATAAATCTCAGTTTATTAGACATAAAAATTCATTGAAGGCAACAGCCCTATTTTGTTTGAAATAAGTTGTTTAATAACGTCGTTGTCCTCTCTCAAGGGTTTGGTGGGAAGGAAGGTCTGGGGAAGGTGATGGGTGGGAATGGGAATGGGAAGGTGGGGTGAAGGTTGGGTTGGGTGGGTGGGGGTTGGGTTGGGTGAGGCTTGGTTAGGGTACCGCGGAAGTATGGAGGAAGATGTGAAGGGTATATCACCATGTCTTTCTTTTCCCAGCCCTTCCACAGACAGAAAAGGAAATCAATCTTCACAGAATCATGACAATGGGCTTTTACGACTGGTAGTAAAACATATTTTAACATCTTGGACGAAATAGCTGAGGACCGGAAAACAAATAGGAAAATTATAAAGGAAAGAACTAAAATGCTAGAGAACAGCCTTAGAAACAACCAGGCTGAGCAGCGCCAACGACGAAAGGAAAACAGCGGAAATACAGAGCTTCAATCTACG
>NW_004797870.1:465401-468405 GCF_000002075.1 Aplysia californica | reverse complement strand
GAGAGAGAGAGAGAGAGAGAGAGAGAGAAAAGGAAGGGGGGAAGAGAGGACAGCCAACTGACCGCCATAAAGAGGTTGAGCACTGCCTGGTCCGCAGAAGGTAACACGACATCTGGGTAGGGCACTCCCTCGCTCATACAGTCTCTCATCTCCGCCTCAAACACGCGCTGGTTGTAGAAGGACTGCAGTCTCTCATTGGCCACGTTGATGCACATCTGTACAAGTGGTTAGAAAAGTAGATTTTAAGTCACATTTTTTTCTCTAAAAAATAGAGTTCTATGTTCGACATATTTTGAATGAAAATAATGATTGGGTGGCTTTAAATCAAATTTATGACGTTTACAAATTACCCAAACCTGGTAGTATATTTTTTATCATGCTTAAGTCCAGTATACGTTTGCCACAGAAAATGGCTGCCAGTTCCTAAAACTGTCCGTAGATATATCCCCTCCCTACATACAAAAGAAAAAGAAATAAAGAGACAGGCGTTCACGAAGTCAGAAATGCAGGAAAATACCACCCAAGTTCCTACCTGCTCAAATTCGTTCTTGCACCCAATTCTCAGATTTGAAGACGTCTAGCAGAGCCATGGACAGACTGGCCGATAAAAGCTAAGCTTTTGAAAAACTAAGAATAATCGAAACAAAGGCTTATTTAAAATCCACTGCAGGGAGGACTCTTGCTGATTTGTTTGCAATATGAAGACCTAAAAGATCGTCCATCTACTTCATGATAAGAGAAATTGAGCCTCCTGTTCTTGAACTTCGTTTGCTGTTTCTCCAATACGCTCACCTATAAAACTAGCCAACACTTAAACTAAAATCTTGTAGTCTACGTTTTCAGAGACATTGGTTGCCAATTACTTAGGTTGTCCCCAGATAGATCAATCCTCCACATAGAAAAAAGAAACAGAAACAAAGAAACAAGCCTGCACAACCTCAAAAGTGCGGGAAATTACTCGTATCACCAAGTTCTTACCTGCTCAAACCCGTTCTGCGCCAGATTCTCAAACCCGAAGACGTCTAGCACAGACATGGACAGACTGGCCGAAAATGTTATGAAATATCGAATCAAAGACCTGTTTAAAACCCACTGCAGAGAGGACTCTAGTTGATTTGTTTGTTCTATGGATGTTTGTTCTTTGTGGATAAGAGAAATTAAGCTTTCCTTTTTTAAATTCCACTTGCTCTTTCTCCATACGCTGACCTATAAAACTGCCCAACACTTTAACTAAAATCTTGTAGTCTACGTTTGCAGAGAGACTGGTTGCCAAAGACTAAGATAGTCCGCAGCTAGATCTTCCCCTACAAATAAAACAGTAACAGAATTAAAGAAACAAGCCTGCACAACCTCAAAAGTGCAGGAAAGTACTCGCATCACCAAGTTCTTACCTGCTCAAACCCGTTCTGCGCCAGATTCTCAAACCCGAAAACGTCCAGCACAGACACGGACAGACTGGCGCTCTCACTGTCCGGCGGGGCCTGGACCATCTGGTTGAGGCCGTTGACCAGCCAGGAGAAGAGACGGCTGTAGAGAGCCCGGGACAGGGCGTCCACTGCCTCACGTGACTGGTCCGGGGTCAGAGGTCGGTGGGTCTGCTCTCCTGAGGGTTGATTGACGGAGGTATTAATGTGTGTGGTTTCGTGGTGAGACCAGTTGCTAGTCAAAATGATACAATTAAAGAAACCGGTGCTGCGAAACTTTTTAGGCAAATTAAAAAAGGCATAATTATTTTATTTTCTTCTTTCCTTTTCTTTCTTTTCTTTTTCTTTTTTTTCTTTTCTTTTCTTCTCTCATTTTCTTTCCTTTTCTTCTCTTCATTTCTTTTCTTCTCTTTGATTCTCTTTGATTCTCTTTGATTCTCTTTTCTTCTCTTTTCTTCTTTTCTATTCTTTGCTTTTCTTCTTTTCTTTTCTTTTCTTTCCTAAGAATATTTTTTTAGCTCAACATGTTTCATATGGGCGGGTAAAGCATCTACAATAAATAACATAGGCAACAAGCACAGACAAAACAAAACGAGGACTACAAAGACGACATTTTCCTAATCAAAACCTTTACCTCTGGCGATCATCACATCTTCCAGCAAGGCTGAGTGGAAATCTTCCTCTGAGATACGCAGCAGTGAGCACACTGAAACAGGCATACACGAAAAAAGCAAGAAGATATTTTTAAAAATTACTATCATATTATATTTACCTCTTCATAGACAGGTAGGTAAGTAGGTAACTATGTAAGTAGGAAGGCAGGTAGGTAGGTAGTAGGTAGGAAGGCAGGTAGGTAGGTAGGTAGGTAGGTAGGTAGGTAGGTAGGTAGGTAGGTAGGTAGGTAGGTAGGTAGGTAGGTAGGCAGGGAAGTAGGTAGGTTGGTAGGTAAAAGCAAAAGTATGCACAGTGTTTTGCTATTACAAGAGACATCCGTGAAAACAACATCCATTATAAATGGCATTCATATCATAGAAGTTTAAAAAAGATGTGTACTGTTAAACAAGTTTTCCATAACGAAATAGTTACGGTTATAAACGATATTAGTAGTAATTTCACTTATATAGCGCATATCCACGCTCAACATTACGCTCTATGCGATTTACAACCGATATCACCCCAGCAGATCTTAGAGACATTCCCAGTTTTTCAGGAAGCACACAGATTACACGGGCTCGAGCATTTAAAAAAGACCAGATCTTTTGCTGCTCCTACCTGGGTACCCATTCCCACATGGTTGAAGTGAGGAAAATTCGTGTAACGCGCCTTTCCCATGGACCCGACGTCGGGCCCCGTTGGGCTTCGAACCAAAAACTTTTCGGTTGCAAGCTCAACAGCCTAACCGCTGGACCAAGGTTGTGCATATTAATTTCTCATTGGTTAAACACTGTATCATTTTATCAGCTCATTGAATTAGGAAGGGTAAAATTAAATGTTTCATTTTAAAGTCATAGCTTGAACAATAAAATTGAATAGAGTTAAGTTCATCTTCAATTTTCACATCAGAAATATTTTCATAAGAG
>NW_004797870.1:463446-465301 GCF_000002075.1 Aplysia californica | reverse complement strand
TATTTACCTCTTCATAGACAGGTAGGTAGGTAGGTAGGTAGGTAGGTAGGTAGGTAGGTAGGTAGGTAGGTAGGTAGGTAGGTAAGTAGGTAGGTAGGCAGGTAGGTAGGTACGTGCAAAATAATTCACATTGTTTTACTATTACAAGAGACTTCGGTGAAAACAATATTCATTATAAATGACATTCATAACATTTTAAGAAATATTTGTATTGTTATGCAAATTTCCAAAATAAAATAGTTTCGATTACAAACAACATTAGTAGTAATTTCACTTATAAAGCGCATATCAACGTTCAGCAGTACGGTCTATGCGCTTTACAACCAATATTACCACAGCAGATCTTAGACCGCTAAGAGCCATTCTCAGTTTCCCGGGAAGCATTCAGATTACACGCGCTCAGACATTACAACGACAGGTCAGATCTTTTGCTGTTCATAGGCGGGTACCCGTTCCCACATGGTTGAAGTTGAGCCCTGAAGGGGTTCGACCCAACAACCTTTCGGTTGCGAGCCCAACAGCCTAACCACTGAATCAAGGTTGTGCATATTTAAAAAAATTCATTTCTTATTGGTTAAACACAGTGTTATTTTATCAGTCCGTTGAATTAGAAATGGTAGAATTAAATATTTCGTATAAAAGTCATAGCTTGAACAATAAAATTGAATAGAGTTAAGTTCATCTTCAATTTTCACATCAGAAATATTTTCATAAGAGAAAGAGAAAGATGCATAATAATATGATGAGTGGGAAGTTGCCGTTCGTACTGGGGCTTTTTCTAGGCGGGTGGCCATTATATTAGGGCAGATTTGACTGTTGAAGACTCATTATTTGTATTTCATTATCATTTTGTTCATTTGTTATTGTTTTTTTCTCCAGTTACAGGATGTGAACTCACCAATCTGCAGAACCTTCAGGTCGTCTAGACACGCCTGCTCCTCTTTACCAGGTCGCGACCGGAAGTGGAGGTTACCCATGTGCAAGATGGCGGACAGTACGGTGAGGACACACGTTACATCCTGGAGGAGGCGAGTAGGATTTGAATAACGTACAGGTGATTTTACACCACAATCGACACAATTTAGATCAAGATCACTTAGGAAGCTGGCATTCAACCCTTCCTGTCAAGGCCAACCGGGCTAGTGAGATACAACATCCCAACATGAAGACCGAGATACTCGATAAAAATCTCGCCCCCACTTTGGAATCGAACTCGGGTCTCCTGAGTGCGACAGCGAAGCACCTATCCGCTTCACCACACACGCTGGTGGAATAGGTTTATCAATGTCGTCAGTAGTCATAGGTATGACCGCGCTGCTTTCTTCCCCCTCTGTCCCTATGTGGGTTGTTGGTGGGTGCTCTGCTGCGGTTTGCTCCTTTTTTCCTATCAAACATCTATCGTCCTTTTCTCTCCTCCTTCTTTTCTTTGTACATTACTTTTTAGTGACACCTTTAATCTATTTGTACGACTTCACGAGTTGCAGGTGCGGTAAAAGTCTTACTACAATAAAAACTACCACCGTCACTACCACTGTTTTTGTCTGCGTAGATACGTCTTTTTCTTTTTCTATTTCTTTGTTACGCTCTTTCTTTATCTGTCCTTTTCTCTTTGTGTCTTTCTTTCTCCTTGTTTTTCTGTATCTTTCTATTTGTCTCTCCAGTTCTCTATTTCTGCCGCTATTTCACTTGCTACCCCATCATTTCTCTCTCAATATCTCAATATTTTTCTCTTTCTCTCTCTGTCTCTTTCTCTCTGTTTCTCTCTTTATATCTCTTTCTCTCTGTCTGCCTGTATACTTGTGACAATTAAATGCACACACACACACACACACACACACACACACACACACACACA
>NW_004797870.1:459962-461154 GCF_000002075.1 Aplysia californica | reverse complement strand
TGTGTGTGTGTGCGTGTGTGTGTGTATGTATCCACATGCTTTTGAGCCTGCGAGTTTATTAATAAATGTGTTTCCAAACTCACCCCCAAGAACTTTTCCACTTGGAGAGAGGGCTAGAGTGAGGTACTTAGCGAATCGACTGGAGTTACTGTTGAGCACGGTGCTGGCGTTGCCAAATGCCTCCAACAGTGGATTCACCTGCAGAATAAAGTGTTCAAAAATGTATAAACTTAACACCCCTTTTATCGCTGGCTGTAACATCTGCAAACGATTCGACTATACGTGAGCTCATTCAGGCTGACCATGACGAAAATATTTATCGAGATC
This sequence comes from Aplysia californica, assembly GCF_000002075.1. Taxonomy (NCBI): domain Eukaryota; kingdom Metazoa; phylum Mollusca; class Gastropoda; order Aplysiida; family Aplysiidae; genus Aplysia; species Aplysia californica. The sequence continues at coordinate 460,827 of NW_004797870.1, read as the reverse complement.
TCATATCAAACTTCCCTGAGTGGTGTGAAACTCATAAATTGCTTTTAAATGTGAAGAAAACCCAAAGTGATTGTTGTCGACCTAAGAAAAAAGAAATTGTTCCTGCAGCCACTCCAAATTTAAAAGAAAGACGTCTAGCAAGTGTCAAATGCCAAGTGTTTTGGGGGTTTCCATGGACAGCAAATTTTACTGGCATTTACACACTTCTCTCCAGTATTAAAAAGGGGAACTATTTTACTAAACAAGCTAAGGCATCAATAAATAATCGCTTTCCATATTTTGTCACTCAACCACAGACTGTACGATAGACTTCTGTATGACAGCATGGGCCAAAAACACAAAACATCAAGATAAAGCAATACTGAATAGATTAATACTCGAAGCAGGCAAAATTTCAATATTATTATACACTCTCTTATTTCGATGAAATATACAATATCGTTGGTATAATCTAATATTGAAGTGATAAGCTGTCTCTTTATTTCCATAGATATATTTGGATGAGATGGAAGGGTAGAAAGCTAATAGGTGACGATGTTTTCTGTTTTTCTCAAAATAAACCCATTTTCCGTAAAAATGCAGCCAAGAAATCTAAATTCCTTGACCATTTTAGTTGTTTTTTTTATTCACTTGAATGTTCAGGGAACTATTGTTGTGAGGAGATAAACTAGAAACAGGCGACGTAAAGTTTGTTAACTCAACACTAAGACTAATATGCACATTATTTCCAACATCAGAACATCATCATCGCCACCATAAATAATCATCATCATGATGACCATTACCGTCACTGTCACCATCACCATCACCACCATCATCATCATCATCATCATCATCATCATCATCATCATCATCATCATCATCA
>NW_004797870.1:456111-457578 GCF_000002075.1 Aplysia californica | reverse complement strand
CCCCCCCCTCCATTCTGTTTCTTACTTACTTTACTTAATTCTACTTTTTCGTCCTCTGTTGTCGTTAAGCGTCGAGGGGAGATGCGATTTTCTATGGTAGGCCAGCTCCGCAGCTCTTTCGGTTGTGATAATATGTTTTCTCAGGGTCTCATTGAGACCCTCAATCGACCTTTTGTCTGTTTCTTAAGATGAGATTAAATGTCTCAAGGTCGTCTCGTGACGTCACTGTGAGCCATATTATGTGACCCCAAGGAGAGGTGTGCATACTAGACCAAGTAAGTTCCAAAGGGGAGTGGGGGCTAAAGTTTAGTTTTACCTACTTTTCAAGCTGGTTCAGACAGAGGGTTTGAGAGACAAATTAATGATGAATAAGGGGAGGGTACTCACAGTCGAAAGTATCGATTACGGAAGAATGACAGCACTATCACTACCACTACCATCACCAGCATCACCAACAGCACCACAACCCCAACCACCTCATTACCATCACCATCACAATAATCACCACCACTACCAATACCACCACAACTGCACTGTTACCAATGCCACCGCCAACAACTTACCACCAACACAATCATCACCACTATCGACACCATCTATGCCACTACCACAACCACCACAGCCACCACTATTACCATCACCATCACAAACACTACCATCACCATTACCACCTCTATCATTAGCCCTGCAACTACCGCAAGCACCACCACCACCACCACCACCACCACCATCAACCCCACAACCACCGCCACAACCACACCACAACCACCACCATCACTACCCGCCGCCACCACACCACTTTACCACCACAATCACCACCGCCAACAGAACAGCAGCAACAACAACAACAATAACAACAACAACAACAACAGCAACAGCAACAACAACAACAACAGCATCCGGCGGTGGCATCTCTTAGGGGAGGATTCACGGAGGTTGGACTGCCTCACCCGCTACCCAAGTGAGGCGGTGGCCCTGGCGAAGAGCGCGCTCTTCGGGGCTCCAAAAATTTCGAATGGATAGGCTACCACACACACAGCAACAACAACAGCAACAACACAGTAAAGACACAAAGACTTACATAGATCCTTTTGTCTGTGTATCTGTCTATCACTGCATTCAAAATGGCCATCTCGTCCATGACTGCAAGCTCTGTCAAGTCGTCGTTGGTAACTCTCTCCGGCAGCTGGACCTGATTCAAACACAAACTAGGTTTAGTTTTAGTAAGGTGGTTGATGTCAACAGAGAAGTCCAAACGGGGAATCGGGTATACTCTGCTCACCTTTCTAGCCTCAACAGCAAAACGTCTTCTTCGATTATCCAGGCACTCCAGAAACAGCGGTCCACAAGAGAGTGACAAACATACAGAAGAAGTAGAGGGAAAATGACAATAGTAAAGACGAGGAAAGAAAAAGCAGCGGTTCCCCCTACATTGTTTCGGTACAGTATGAGCATTACATTGATAAA
>NW_004797870.1:454272-455519 GCF_000002075.1 Aplysia californica | reverse complement strand
ACACACACACACACACGCACACACACACTCTCTCACACACACACACATAAATACGCACACACATTTTATGTCTATCTATCTATCTATCTATATACGTGTATATTATAATATCACATATAATATTCTGTGCCTTTATAAACTCATACAATACGTATGAATATATCGTATAATCTTTCTGTAGACACCAGCAGGCACACTTACATACACACAAAAGAACCCCGTTTAACATTTTAAGAACGGCAAAAACACACCTATGAACATGATTATGCACTCACATGCATACACAAGTAAACAAACAAACACACAAAAAAGAATAACGATGTCAACACACAGAAGCGCTTACCATTTCAGAGCTTTCTGCTGCCGCCCAAATGCAGGAATAATAGATGTCTTCATCTTCTTCATCCCTTGCTGCTCCGCTCTCTCCATCTTCCATTTTATTTTTATTTTTATCCTCTGTCTCTTGTCCTGCCTCGTCTTCCTCCTCAGTGGGCGATGTGTGGGTGTCCTGCAACCTCCTCGCTTCAGATAGTCTATCGGCCTTTGACATGGGCGTTTGAGGCGAGTAGCTGAAAAAGAATATTATCATAATATTATGTGTCACAGTAATATGGAATTAGGCGCTCGTCAAAATAATGAAATCGAAGAAACAGACATTTCTTTTTCCTGATTTTCTGTTAGTTTTTAGTGGCTTTTGTTTTTGGATGAATACCTGTTACGTTCATGTCAAAACACATTCCTGAGTGGATTGTACAGAAAAAAAGATGATCAAAGGCACAGAAAATGCAAATTTGCAGTTTTCAGGGACTTTCTAGTTTTGTAAGTCACTAAACTTTAGCGACCGTTTACTCGCTAAATTAACCTGTGACACTAAATGATCCCGACCTACAATAACAAATATCTCGACTTCTATTCAAGATAAACGGGTGTTGTACGAATAACTCCGTTTGCTCCTAAATGGATCGGCGCCTGATTCCACAGCGTCGGAAGACATATTGATATATTATTATAAATTAATAATATTATTATTACAAATTGTACACTTTTTATAATAATTTATAAATCATTATGTGGACGCTGTATTAGCTCAATTGGTATCGTGCTTGACTATGCATGGAGCGAATGGCCATGGTTTGAATCCAAGACTCGGGTCGTTTTGAGCAATTTGAACGGCCACAACCCATCGGAGACAGACGTTAGATTCGGAGGCTTCACTTCTTAAATAACCTTAAAGTGTTGATAGGAGT
>NW_004797870.1:449221-450359 GCF_000002075.1 Aplysia californica | reverse complement strand
TTCGGCCGCCGCCCGGGCAAAATTCCAAAGTTCCTACCAAATGAAAATATTAGGTGTGTCCCGCGCGCTCATATGACCGTAAAACACTTTACAAAAACAGACAAACAAAAACTCCTCCTATAGGTAGGGCAATGCCCACTTTAGGTGTGTGTCAAGATTTCTAGAAACCCCCGAAATCTGGGTTAGCCCGGTTGTCCTTAAAAGCGACCATTTGTGCCCATGGTTGAGTGTTCAGTGAGCTCAGGCTCACAATAATGCTAGACATCTGTTCTGTCGTTGACACAGCATTTAGCCGAGTGGTCACTGGGGAGTGTCCTTGAGCAAGACACGATAATCCTCCTTCAAAAACAGGGCGCTGCACAGTAGCGACCAGAAATAACGTGTTACTGTTAGTGTAAAATGTGAGGCAGCGAGAAGAAATCAGGCGCTCGTTAAAATAATGAAATCGAAGAAACCGGCATTTTCCCGCCGGTTTGGGAATTTTAAAAAAATCGAATGTTTGTTTTTTGGCTCAACACCCTTTATCATTTCAGAGCACATCTCCGTGTGCACTTAGCTGAAAAACGTTGGATAAAGGCACACAATATGTAAATTTTCATTTTCCACCGACTCTCAAGCTATGGAAATTACCAAAGTTTGGCGGCCATATTCTCTCTAATTTTACCGCTGAAACCAGGCTTCCCCACCTCCTTCAATCGAGGATATCTCAACCAGTATTCTAGTTCATTTTTTTCATCAAAAGCAAGACAAATTTTAAAGAACACGCTTTAAGACGATACCAATAGCTCCATATACCACAAAAATGACGAACGCCTGATTCCACCCCATCGAGACACATATTTATACTGTTGCATAATATCTGTCTGTAAATCTATGTGAATTATTATTTGAATGCTTTTGTACACTTAATCTCCCCACGGGAATCAATAACGACAGTGAAACTGACTTATTTGCATCTATTGTGTATAAAGTAACTTTGTTGTATTATTGTTTATAATGGTCTTTCCATACGTATGTTTGTCCACTTTGTTAAAACAAATCTCCTAACGAAGATCAAACCGGCGTCTATGGTGCAGCGGTCAGGCGCTTGACCGATGCATGCAAGAGAACCGAGTTCAATTCTCGCATGGGGGGTGGG
>NW_004797870.1:447820-449121 GCF_000002075.1 Aplysia californica | reverse complement strand
GGGGGGGCGGATTTTATAAAGTTTCTCGCTCGGTCTTCTTGGTGGAATATTGTCTTCTTCTCACCCCGGAATGGCCTCGACAGGTTAGGTCAAAGTAGTTCACCCCTAAATGATCTGCATTGTTTTAATTGGAGTACAAAACCCACCTAAATAAAAAAAAAACTAAGGAGAAAAAGACCAAACCAAACAACAACAAAATGTTAAACAACAACAACCCTCCCAAAAAACCCAACAAAACTACTACAACAACAACAAGAAAACCAACAACAAACAAACCAAACAGCAAAACAAACAACATCAACAGCAACAAACCCACTGAAAGAATAATTACGCGTAAACAGTTAAATTTATTTTACGCATTTAAAACATACCTGAAGCAATAGCTGCACAGTTTCCACGTTGTCTTGGTAACAAGCGGCGTGCAGTGGAGTCCACCAATCATCGTCTTGACAGTTCACGTTGGCCCCGCCCTTTAGCAACAACTCTACCATCTGAGGGGAACCTTCTACACAGGCCTAGAGATAAACGTACGCGTATCATTATGGTCACGTAGTAAGAGGGAGGGGATTGTGCTGATGAAAGTAGCAAGGTGTTCATCATCATCATCATCATCATCATCATCATCATCATCATCATCATCATCAAAACAACAGAAGCAGAATTAACGGTAAGGACATCTACAACAATAACTGCAACACAATAGCTAAAACACCATCAACTCCAAAACAAAAAGGATATTGCAACGATGACAACAACAAACTCGCCAATATTAACAATGCATCAATAACAAAACAACAACAAAAACAAGAATAATAATGATAACAACAACAACAACAATAGTAGGGACATCATTATATCAACAACTGAGTCAATAACACGACGATTCCTTCCTGATAACAGAGAAACAACAACAACAACAACAATAGTAGGGACATCATTATATCAACAACTGAGTCAATAACACGACGATTCCTTCCTGATAACAGAGAATGACACAACACCTAGCCAAAAAGCTGTCTATGGCTTCAGAAAGGTAAATACATGAAGTAACATCTCTTACCTTATGCAGTAGAGACACTCCATTGCCTATGATAAAATTCAAGTCGGCACCCTCCTTAATGGCCGCCATTACTGAAACGAGAGACATGTTAATGTATTGTTAAGGGAAACAGAAGCAAAAACACGTTGACACGAACACACACACATATAAATACACTCACAAGCACATTCAAATATAGGCACAAAATCTATCTCTGCGTCAGTATGTATGTCTGTTTGATCATGTTTCTGTCAGTAACTCC
>NW_004797870.1:445638-446690 GCF_000002075.1 Aplysia californica | reverse complement strand
GATGAATCAAAATAGTTCGGTCACTGATCATAGTATAATAATATAATGAAGTAATATGTTTTCAGCGAGCCTTCCAGCACGTGCTGGTTCTTCAAGAGGCGGGACCTTTAGTTTGAATGTCCAACTCAGATAAGGACGAGCAAGGTTGGTGTTGAATCTTGAAAACTTTCCAAACAGCCCAAATTTACAAATGCTAAAAAATGGGGATTCGAGCCAGTCTCGGATGAATTTTACTTTATAATAATATGATTTGTTTTAGTAAGAGTTTGGTAGCACTAGTTACACAAATAGGTCACATTTTTTGCTTTAGCCATTATGACTGTTAGGGGGAGTCGGCAAGCCATGCTGCTGAGTGCATAATAATATATCATTCGATTGGGCGGCATTCAAAAATAAACCTCTAACTCTAAATAAAGAAATAAAGTTCTGATTAGAGGGATACAAGGGTTCGTCCAAAGCGAGCAAACAGCTTGAGGAGGGTATTTCTTTCTGTAGTAAATTTTATGTTCATTGTATATGGCATGAAAGGTTACGATTGCATTATACAGTAATGAAAACAGTAAACAAATATATTATTATTATTATTATTAAAGTTATAAAATGAAATTAGTCAGATACGGATCATATCAATAATTATAATGAAATGAAAATGCATGTCTGTTTTTATTTCATCAACTCGCAGGATTTCACGATGTCTCGGTCTGTCAAGTTATAGACCAAATTGATGATCTAAAAAGTGTTATTTGTCGCTTTTACCTCAATTTTATTGCCTTTTTAATTTCATTACAATTTACCCCCAACGAATTTTAAAACCACCAGTCTCAACAGCAACAGCAGCAACAGCAGCAGCAGCAGCAGAGCAGCACCACCACCACCACAATCACCACCACCAAAACCACCACAAGTACCAGTATCTCAACCACCATAATTACCACACCCACCACGATCACCATCTACCACCATCATCAATATCGCAACCACCACCAGCATTAACATCATTATCGCCATCATCGTTTTCCCCACCACCACCACAACAACAGCCAACACTACCA
>NW_004797870.1:443227-444686 GCF_000002075.1 Aplysia californica | reverse complement strand
ACCACCACTAATACCACCACCAGTATCTCCACCCCATCACCACCGCAACCACCATTTATATCTCAACCACCGCCACCCCACCATCACCACCACAACCACCACTACCTTTACCATAACCACAACCACCAATACCACCACAATCATAAACTAAGGTGATTTACACACCTGTTGTTGTCTTATCTGTTTGTTCATCTTATAGCGCTCTGACTGGGGCAGCAGGTTCGAACCTGGGCCTTCCACGCCAGAGCTCATCTTGCTGATCGATCAAACCTGCTCAGATCTGTTGAAACAAAAGGATCACGGCAGAATGATAATATAATAACAAATGAAAAGCACAGGGGAACAACGACTGTAGTCACAAACTAGAAATTGTGACGGTGTCAATTTTAAAAGCTTGTTGACTCGTAAATTCATATTTGTTTGACTGGTTGTTTAGTGTTTAGTGTTGTTTAATGGTAAATCAAAGAACAATAATCAACCAACAGTTGAATCGAAATACAGTTATGAACAAGCGTTCAACATTTGTACCATCACGATTTTCAGTTTGTGACTACCGTCGTTTTCCCCCTGTAGTCTTCAAATGCTATCAAACTTGTCTAAGACGACCAACAATTGTTGATGATAACATGTTGTCTTATAAAGGTGATTGTCTTGGACGGATCAGATGAAAAAGACGGGAACACAATTCTTACATGGGTCTCAGCTGGAGGTGTTCGCATGTCGAGTAGATTCATATTATATAAATGATTGTTGGTTTTTGTTGCTGTTGCTGTTGTTGTTGTTGTTGTTGTTGTTGTTGTTCCGTTTTAGTTTTAGTGACATTTACAACACAAAGTCACAAAAGGGTCATATTATTATAAATGCATGAGGTTAGATGTGTCATGGGAGAATAACACACAAAATAAGAAGAAGAAAAGATGCATGCGGACGACAGACATTTGATAGTAAAGAAAGAACAAGCCACACCAGAGAACCAGCCAACTCCTCAGGTATTTGTTGAAAAAGAAAACAACAAAGAGATTTGGGGGAGGGGGGGAGGGATACAATGTAATAATATAAACGGATGGGAGATTTCGAATGAAGACCAGGGGCACAACAGAAGCAGTTCAACACTTTAGCGAGTATTCACATGATATGATGGTGCATTGATATGTCTAATGTCACCCAATGTAGGACTCTCCATGAAAAAAAGAAAAAAAAGAAGAAAAACCAGGGTAAGATTTTATGGTTGAATTACGTCTAAGTTGTCTGCATTTATACTTTCGCAGCCAACACACACATACACACATACACACATACATACACACATACACACACATACACACATACACACAAACATACATACACATACACACACATACGCATATACACACACACACACATACACATGCACATACATACATACTCATACACACATACATACACATACACACACATACGCACACATACATTCACATAT
>NW_004797870.1:441387-442461 GCF_000002075.1 Aplysia californica | reverse complement strand
ATGTATGTATGTGTGTTTGTGTGTGTATGTGTGTGTATGTGTGTTTGTGTGTGTGTGTGTGTGTGTGTGTGTGTATGTGTGTGTGTTTGTGTGTGTATTTACGCCTGTGTGTGTGTGTCTTTTTCCGAAAAGAATACATCTGCACTCTTGTCATGGCTCTGTTATGTATTTACATAATGTATAACCATTGACCTAACCCCTACAGGTGTCAACAAAGCATTATCCTTTCCATTTGGACGAACCCTCATTTAGGGTTTACAACCCCTTTCACTACTGCAAGGTTTTAATTTATACGAGGCGGAACCCCCGATTTGTAAGGACTATCTCCGACAAAAACGAGCCAAATGTGAACCTTTGTATAAAGCAAAGAGCCTTTCCCTTGGGCACAACGTCGGATTGAGCGAAGCCTCGAACCCCCGAGCCCATATTCTCACGTTTACAGTCAGGACGGTGTACTAACCACTAGATCTAGACTACCGACGCCTTACTTTTGGTGTACGCTCAGGAATGCTGGCTGGATTAAGTAAAGAAACACGATATTAGTAGGTTACTTCGTTGCTCCTTCGGTACCCACAACTATGGAAAAGTAACACAAACACACACACATACACACACAGACACACACACACACAGACACATACACACACACATACACATACACACACACACACACACACACACACACACATACACATACACATATACACACAGACACAAACACACATACAAACATACACACAGACACAAACACACGCATACATTCACACATACACACATACACACGTACACACACAGACATACATACACACATACACGCTCAAAAACACAATATTGTATTTTTAATTCCAGACACGCACTAATTCGTGCACAGACAGACACAGAATCATACACAGAGACACGACTCGAACATGATAATTTATACCAGACCCAAACACGCACATACATAAAGACATAGGCACACATAAAGTTGAACTTTGTAATTACGTAACAATATAATAGATACAGAGAGAGAGAGAGAGAGAGAGAGAGAGAGAGAGAGAGGAAGAGAGAGAGAGAGAGAGAGGAAGAGAGAGA
>NW_004797870.1:434976-438248 GCF_000002075.1 Aplysia californica | reverse complement strand
GATAGATAGATAGATAGATAGATAGATAGATAGATAGATAGATAGATAGATAGATCTGTACAACAGTCTCCTCTGATAAATAACAAACAGGGAAACATACCAACAGCAGGTGATTCTCTCTTGGCAAAGTTTTGCTGCTTAAAATCAAATTGTAGGCAAACTGTTATCAATGCACTGACTTAATCAACTCCATTCGGTTGGATACACCTGTCCATGAAAGTAAAAACATGAACACACGATAAGCTCTACCCGAACCAAGCTTACACAGCTAACTTCCCCTTTGCCTCCTGAAAACAAGAAGCGTTCTGAAGACTAGAAGTCTATAACACACAGTGCGGAACGGTGGAAATATCAAGTGACACAGCTCAGCGGCACTGTGGTGTCCAGGCTATCCACCCGGAACGGAGCTGGGAAATCCCAGCAATTTTTTCGACAACACGATTTGCTGCTATATTTAGACAATAACACCCTTTATTTCCATGGCCCCTTCAATAATTTGCCTCGGCGGGGCAAGCCGTCTATGTGATTTCTGTTGGACGTTCGTTGACCTCCTATAAACATGACTTTGAAGGCCGTGGGGAGTGGGGAATGGCTGGAATTTTTAGAGTGGTCTCTCTTATCTCGATCGTGACTGTCTGCAGAAAAAAAGACAAAAAAAGAAAAGAGGGTTGAGGAGGGAAGGGGTGTAGGAAAAAACGGTATGGGCAAGGTAATTGCGCCTTGCTTCGTGCACCCCGGATACGATTGGTCATACTTATCTTTACGTCAGGTGTTTTGTTGCATGCACAATCGTGTACACTCTGAGAGATTTACCCTTGAAGTGCGTCACTTGTCTCCGAACCTAAAAACACGGAGTATTTATTATGGAAATAGAGAAACAGAGGGAGCTCCGCCAGCTCAATGGTATCGTGCTGAACAACAGAGCAAATGACCCTAGTTCAGATCCCACGCTGGGTGTTCTTGAACTCGGTTAATTGTTTTTTCTCAGGACATTTGACGTGGTCCTTGAGGAGACAGACGTTAAATTCGGAGGTCCTGCCTCTTTTATATCAGTTAATAGTCTTGATAGGGGAGGAAAACCCATACACTTACATACTGGAGAAGCAGAAAGTCAGCCTTGGATCCTGGAGCTATTGAGATTGATTCCAATTCACTGCCAAATCATGCTGCCTGATAGTGTTGTTGTAGTCTCATCCCTGGTCTCTGATAATTTAAAAAATAACTACAAAGACCAGCCTCTCCAAAAACAAAACAAAACAAAACAACAACAACAACCAACCAAACAAACAAAACAAACAACTACTTATATATAAAAGGACTTCTAGTTCGATCACTTCAAGGGGTATCTATCTAACATGTTGATTCTCTTCATACTGACAAATTTGACACCCATACCCCTTTCTATTACAAATATCTCGAGTTCTATTTTAGATAGATGAGTATTTTTTCATCAAAAGCAAAGCAAGCTAACAAGCTTCAAGATGATACCAATAACTGTATTTTATATTCACCAAAACTGACGAACACCTAATTCCACAGTGTCATGACGCATAATTCGTTTTAGCGCGTATCCCCCCACTCAACAGCAAACTCTAGATGCGTTTGACAATTTATGAAGTAGCTGCTTCCACCTAGCATGTCCCGGCCAAAGTGAACAGAGTATAATACAGCATCCCAGCAGTCAGAAAACGGTACTCGGTTAGAACGTTCTATACACAGGAAAGGAACCCACACCCTTTGTATGAAACAGCAAGGACATACCCATTACACATCCGACGTCAGTGATAAAGTTGTAAAAATATTGAAAGAGCAGGACTTAACTTGGAGCACAACCCGATTGTTATATTTTTACGTAAGATAAGATAAGATAAGATAAGACAAGATAAGATACGATACGATAAGACAAGAAAGATAAAATAAGGTAAGATAAGATAAGATAAGATAAGATAAGATAAGATAAGATAAGATAAGACAAGATAAGATACGATACGATAAGATAAGAAAGATAAAATAAGGTAAGATAAGATAAGTAACGTTGCTCAGATCCCTTTTGCTCTATAAATAATAGTATTATAATGACACTGTCCAAGAGGATCGCCTGTCTAAGATAAGATGACAACTTTTTTTCTTCATCGACGCACACCCCGATTTTCAGCTCTGTAAGGATATAAAATATTTATAAAACGAGACATTCGCATGTAGCGTCTATCTCAAGTAAGGCTGGGGCAAAGAGGTGGCGAGCTTTAAATACGGTCCGAAAACCCCCCGAAAAACAAGTTGCAGAACCAGAGTCGCGCGCATACTACCCAATCAGGTTAATGACGGAGGGCTTTGTGTCGTGATTGAGACTTCTCAATCATACGAAAAAAAACCCCAGTCTTTTTTTCTCCAAAACATCTTACGTCAGTCTCATGCAAAGCTGAATCGTAGGTAATTGGTGAATACTCTGACGTGAACTGCTTGTTCTTTCCTATCAAACATCTATCTTCCTTATCTCTCCTACTTCTTTTCTTTGTATAACATGTTACCCTTTTTTAACACTTTTATTCTTTGGCACTTACATGACCTTTTTGTTAAGTTGAAAGTGCAGTAAAACTCCTCACTAAAACTTTGACAAGATGAGTCAAGGAAGTGGAGAGCTTTCAAAACAGTACTGTCCAAGCAACCGAGCAACAAGGACTCATGATTTGCGATTTTAGTCAAGTCACAGCCAATTTCCCAGTCCTTTCTAACGTTGTACTTATTATAGTTGGCACATGGACACTCAAGAATTGATTGCCTTTAAGCCTTTGAGTTTTCAAAGTTAGTTTTTACTCCCTGCAAGACACCAACATTCCTTATTGTTTTTTGAGATTTTTTCAACCTTTAAAGAAAAAAAAAACCCGAAAAGAAATACAAACAGCAAACAAACAAAAATTTAAAAAAATAAATAAATAAAAACCCACGCACAAAAAGAAAATGACACAACAGCATTGTGAAGTACGTCTTTTTCCACACCATCCGCCACCTCTCCGTCTTGTCTCAAGACACGGCCATTAAGACCGAAAACAAGACTGTCTTGATTGTTGACCGACTACTTAAAGACGGTACATGGACACTCCGAGTTTGTTTGCTTAAACTTAAAGACTTAAAGCTTAATCAACAAACGCCACTATCGGGGTTCGTGAGGTTTGTCGACGTAAGTTGTGCCAAGAACACACCACACTTAGCCATACCACAGAGAATGTTCTCATACGTTTTTATTTAAGTTCCTATGATTAATAGGGGTATTT
>NW_004797870.1:428395-433404 GCF_000002075.1 Aplysia californica | reverse complement strand
GTAAGAGCATCCGAGCAAAGGAATGAATGGAGAACCATGATCGCCGATGTCTGTCGCAGTCCTGGCACTGGTTGATGATGAGACGAGGTAGGGGTTGACTAGAAGCAATTTATTTGAAAGGCCTAAACAGATGGGGGACGGGAAAGACCCAATGCTCCTACAATTAATAGGTAAAAGTAAACTTGATCCCCCCATTTGAAACTTACTTGACCTACAATGTACACACAGGGTTTCCACACTCCGTGAGGTCTCCTTGACGACATCCAAGAAAGAAGCTTTAACATTTTCAGAATATGGGTCGAAAGTTACTTTTATCAATCACAAATTATTTGTCTGAACTATGAAGGCTATAATGGTACCAGAGAGCTAAGAATTGATACAATTCAACAGGCTCTCTGTCTGATGATAATTTAACAAAACGTGAGACAAGCGCTTTTGGCGTGAACAGTTGCTTCAGGGGAAATAACCAGCGTGTATGGGAAAATCAAGTAAAAAAGAGTTATGTCCCTTTCAGAATATTTTCTTATTGCAACTTAAGAAATTATATTCCGAGCTGCATGTATTGAATGTATTGTCAATTTGATTTTAAAATGTCATGATCTTCTGCTTCAGAGTCTCTAAGACTGATATTCAAATCCTGTTGATAAAAACCCCCACCAAAAACCGAAACTGGTTTGCTTTGAGTAACAGTAGAACACAGAAGAACATCTTCACCGTGAACGCTTATAGTGTGGTACTTCTTTATTCGACACTACACAAATCGACAAATAGGCAGTAATACAATATAATGTGTACATGTTCAACTGGTGATTTCTTTCAGTTATGAGGGCATACGCTCTACGAAAATCAGATACTCTTAAGCTGACAAGTGAAATGCCACAAGTGATACACATGGACAGAACAGCCTTGGTAGAACGGCACAAAGGAAATGACATCAATAATTTCTCACGATAAATATTATTTATCACGTTTGTTGTGACTACGTTCGTTTTGAAAACAACAAAATAATAAACACGTAAGCAAACAATGCAAAAAGTGGTTGCCATTAAATCATTTTCTGCGGGTGATTCAAACATGGCGCCATTGGCAGGTCCTACTTCTCTCCTTTCCCTATATTGTTTCGGTCGATCTGTCTTCCTTTTTCCCAACACACATCCATTTTTGTGTCGATGTGCTTCTTACTCAAACAAACAAACAAACAAACAACACAAAGAAATCAATCTTTTTCTTTGATTAAATAATGTCTTAATCGAAGGCTTTGATTCTGTGAAGTATTTCTACAATTTTGATCATATTCTTTAAAGGCTATTTTTAAAAAAATGTACAATTCGATTTTTGATCCGGAAATTCGTTTACATAAAGTTAAAAGAAAATTTCTAAGGGTAATAGACCAGTAGGCAACAGATCTTTTCATCGTAGAAATGTACAAATTAAAAACAAAAACAAAAAAGGATACTCCATGCCAAAGAGAGAGAGAGAGAGAGAGAGAGAGAGAGAGAGAGAGAGAGAGAGAGAGAACAAAAGAAAGAAACAAACAAACAAAATAGAGGTTTTGATATATTACTCCGCCAAGTGATCTAGAGAAACTTACAATTCAGAGCACTGATCCATATACGTGGAACTGGCAAAAAGGATCAAGCATGTGTTCCATACCAGATCTATAATTTGTACCGAATTGCAAGCGGCGCTTTCACAAATGCAATTACATAGTTGGGGCCTCTATCAATAAAATTGTTAATGGTTAGTAATTGTTAAGGGTTAACGAATGTAATGCCAGCAGCAACAACAAAGACAACAACTGCAACAACATCAGCGACAACAACAGCAACAACAAATACACAAAATTAAAAATAAGACAACAATGTGAACAGGACCAAGAACATCAAAGACAATAACAGCAAACAAACATTATTAACGGAAATACCATCTCTGAGTATGACAAAAGGTAAAATTATTTTTTAAAGCAATAACAACAAGAAAGCGGCAATTATAACAGCTACAACTACAGATCCGCTAGCATGGCCACCACAAAAACATGTCATTACATCAACACAAAATCATACAACCACTCAGTGACTATCCTAAAATGAAGCGATAAAACAAAGTATAAGAACAAAAAAAAATTAATGGAGAACAAACGGCTTGCCATATTTTCACACATTTTATCACCAAAAAGAGAAACGAGGACGCTTGACACCACACACGCACTAACAGTTACAGAACTGACGCGACAAGAAGAAAAAAATAGGTTTTAATAATGCAGCCGAACCTGCTACAATGGTCATCTACAATAGACATTCATCTGTACTAACGGCCACCCTCCCCCCCCCTGTATTACAATGTTGTTCTTACATTATAAATGACACTGTATAAAACGGCCAGCTGTCTGAAAAAATTCGCAATTTCGAGGAACTGCACTCTAAGTGTACATTAGCGTTCGTATTTTGGAATAGCAGTCTTCTAAAAATCTTTTGAGGTTGTAGTTTTTGCACCCTTTGAGCTGAATTCAGAAGAGAACCCCGCACACCCAAGAGTAAAAATGGAAATCTTATGTGGCTGGCTCTTCTCTGTCAGAATAAGTCACCTTTGTCAGAAGAGTACCTATATATATATATATATATATATATATGGCTAGCCACGTATATATATATTTATATAAAAGATATATATGCTATATATATTATATATATAATATACTCAACACCGTTAAAAATGAATACTTCGTTCGCAGTCTGAACACGTTTGTATTTAAATTAATATAGATTAAAAGAAGTGTTTTAAAATGTTTATTCAATTTCCAACAAATGTGAACCATTTTGGTCACACGTTTAAACTGATTTCGATATTTTGTCTTCCTTCTCTCCCATAAGACAAATTTGCAGATAAACGCAAATCGAAGCTCCACAAAGATCTCTCATCCTTGGTAAATTGTATGGCTATCGTTAACATTTATACTGACCAAAACACGTTTTCACACATGGATTTTATACATTTTCAATGTTTTGTTGAGAAATTCTCTCCCACTTTCGAGGCAGCGCGATCTCCCAACAGCTGCAGATTCGCAAATCCGCACACACTTTGCGTTTCAGTTCATCCCATACGTGCGCTGTTGGAGACATGACGGGTACGTACACTGGCCAGTCCATGACATTCATGTTATGATCTTCCAGAAACTGTGTTGTTTGCTAAATGGGCAGTGTAAGGACAGGAGTGTCGTGTTGGATGACTGAGAGATTCAGATTTTTTTCTTTGTGCTGTTTGGCACCGTGAAGACAGCGCTGTTGTCGCGGGTTCGTTAATTGCAGTCCTAAGTAAGGCGTTCTTGATCTAAGTCCTGTACTTACTGCTCCGCGCCTCACACTGATGAAAGAAACATTTTCACGCACCCCATGCATGCCCTTTGAGAAACGAAACGATTTCGTAGATGCGATTGCAAAATCTGCCTCTGTTGAACAGGACTGGCCAATCGAGACCGTCCTATTCCTTGCCCATTCCGGACATCTCAAGTGTGCTAAAAATCTTCGTGTAAGTCGAACAATACAAGCACTTCATTTTAGCTGTATTGTTGCTTCTCAGGCAGATTTTCTGCCATTAACAAAGCGGAAGCGAAAGTTGCGACCAGCTTCGCTAAGTTGAGAAGTCTTGCAATGAAAGAAAAAAACAAATTTGTTAAAAAAGAGCAAGGAGTTTTGTTTGGAAAGAGCTACGGGTCATCTTCCAGGCAAATAATTTTGTTTTCTTTTATGATGTAGCAACTAAAGAACTCATTTTACTAAAGAATAGTTTACTGCATTGTGATGAAAAGTACTCATGGAAATAACAAAAATCATGCTTGGACGTGTGGACTACAACTGCTCTCTTATGTCTCCAAAATCGTGACGATCAGAGCATATTTGGCTTTTTTATAACTTTTTGAAAACGTTGCGTTTTTATTGGCGTTCAGTACATTTATATATTTAATATATGTAAATATTTACTATAAATATATTCCATTATGTTAAAATAGAAAGAGAAAGAGAAAGAGAGACAGAGTCTTCACAACATTTCCTCAGTAACAATGAGTCATTCCCCATGGCGAACCGACCTCCGGTGTTATTATTTCATTGGGTTCCACCCAAGAAATTAAACCCCCATCAATCTTTCGGGCGAAATTCAATCATAAAGAGAGCATAATGATCAAATAAAGACGGGGGAAAAAGAAAAGAAAATAGACCTAAGAAGACAAAAGGTACAGAAAGAGGTGAACAATCTGTGAAGCCGAGAGATTAATGAGTCAAGGGACAAGCTGCATTGTTTGAGATTGGATAATATGGACTACTTTCTTCGCAAGCCGGGCTATTTGCTTTGTCCAAGAATTGAACTAAACTCATTCCGTACGAAACGTTAATCCACCTTTGCGCGCTGTCAATTCAGCCGTCGAATTATATCAGGACGAAAAACTTCCTTATAACTCCGCTTCTATTTGACACTTAAAAATTTTTCCTAGTGTATTTGTTCATTAGTTTGTTTATTTTATTTTGTTTTTTGTTTTTTTCTATCTTCAACAAAACTGACCCAAAACTGAGCAGAAATGAATGATTCATGCATTAACTATTCAGTGTTATATTAGATATGATGTATTTGTGGAGTTTTTTAAATGTTTGCTAAGAGTTAAAAAAGGCGTGGGTTTTTTTCGGGGGGGGGGGGGACAGAGAGTGAGGGCTCAGCAAAGCCTGGCGGTAATCAATAGTAAAAGACGACAACTGCTCAGAATAGAAAACGATTCCGGATTCGCAATTTAGTGCCAATCTCTCTCTCTCTCTTCTCCGCAGCATGCGTTTAGTTTTAGTAAAAGTTTTACGGCACTTGCAGCACAATAAGATCACATAAGTGTCAAAGATTAGAGGTGTTACAAGGGAGTAACAAACAAAAAAGGAGGAGGGAAGAAGAAGAAGAAGAAGAAGAAGAAGAAGAAGAAGAAGAAGAAGAAGAAGAAGAAGAAGAAGAAGAAGAAGAAGAAGAAGAAGAAG
>NW_004797870.1:427199-428295 GCF_000002075.1 Aplysia californica | reverse complement strand
AGAGAGAGAGAGAGAGAGAGAGAGAGAGAGAGAGAGAGAGAGAGAGAAAGAGAGAGACCACAAGCAAGAACAGCGTTTATTTAGATAAGACAATCTCCTTTAACCTCATTTGTCTTATTATTAACACACTTGACTCAAAAGAGAGGATTCGAAAGCGCCAATGATTCTATTATTATTAATATTAAACAGAGACAACAAACCATTGACAAGATCCCCCCCCCCCCGACCACTCTTTCTCTACTCCCATTCTCACTTTTAATGTGAGTATTTTACGCCTCCCGCGATACAATTAAGAACAATAAGGAGGAGGGCATAACCCTGCCTCACGGGACCAACCCTGGCTGAGAGGGATACAGTAGAAAGTCGGATATACTCGGTAACAGTCCCCAAACCAATAAAAAAATAACAACAAAAAAACCAACAAAACAAAAATCAAAACTAAACAAAAGCAAATAGACAACAGCCAAAAATCGAACTCGGGTATTCTGCGAGCGACGGTGAAGCGCCTTACCTCTACACCACAGATAACATTCACGTAATGAACTTCTTTAAAGCATTTAGATTTCTATTGTAAGCAGCATTTTTCTACTTGTTCTGTCGCTAATTTCTTGTTGTACAACTACGGGTATGATGAGTAAAGGAACATATGATAAAAATATCAATACGCATGATTGAATGAACGATAATAAAACGCAAAGGGTGATACAGAATGAATATGATATTATTTCAACTTCAATAACAACAGCACAAAAAAACAACAACAACGATGACCATGGTGTATAATATGCGGATGGTGGGCGCCATTGGTAAGTCCTAATTCTTTTCTTTCCTTCTTTCCTTTTGCTGCGTCTACCTATCTATCCTATTCCTTCCCTGCCCGATATGGCCATTATTAAGTTCTCTTTACGTAAACTCAAGCTCATACGACGTTATGTCAACAACAGTAACAACACCAACACCAGCACCAACAATAACTACTGCAACAACAACAACAACAACCACAACAACACAACGACGACAGCGACGACGAGAACAACAACAACAACATAACCACAGCAACATAACCACAACGAAAATAACGACGACAACGCCACGA
>NW_004797870.1:417545-425231 GCF_000002075.1 Aplysia californica | reverse complement strand
GAGAGAGAGAGAGAGAGAGAGAGAGAGAGAGAGAGAGAGAGAGAGAGAGAGGGTGTAGGTATCTGAGTAAGCTTAAGCATGTTTGAATTTAAAAAAAACCCAACTGTAACCCGTTTCCCAGTCTCCTCTCTCCTCACATTCTTCTTCCTTCTCCTAATCCTTATATCTCACTTCCCCAGCAAACCAAACAAACCACATACCGTACACTCTATAGGAGATCCGTCTAGGTATACGTTCATATTGTCTCGGGCTGTGGAGACAACAGACAAACAGAAACGATCAATAAAGAAATATTTCGATCTCCGATAGAATCAAACACTCTGCTCAGTTCAATCAATTGAATGGATCAGAAATATTATACAGGGTTAGGTTACTTTGAGGTCTTTTCGAGAAAAATGCAGAACACAGCATGAACATGAAAATGATAAAATATATATACTGCCAACAATGGGTAACTTGTAAAATCCATAACTCTGATTTAAACTTTGCTCATGCTGTGTATTTTTCCGTATTTTTTCCCCCTGACCCGAGTCATCAAACTTAAAAATCGCTGCTGATTCCATCACAATAATTCGGAAATTGGGGTAAAAAATATCGAATTTTTGTTCTACTGCTGAAACGATAGTTTTAACTCTAAAGAAAACAAAACAAAAAAACTCAGCTAAAGTCGTGAATTTGGACTATAAGTGGGAGAAAATGTATTTTTTAAATCGTTAACCTATGACTATCGTAATGTGTACAATTAGGGAATTTTTTAAAAGCCTTTTTTTCCTCAGTTGCTCATTTTTCAGGTACTTTTTAAAAAGCCTCTTATGATCACAAAATCTCAAAAAGCTGTTGGACTGGATGTCTGAAACTTGGCATGGTTGTTGTGCATTAACACCCGAAGACAGTATAGCAGTTTATGTCTCCGATTTTACAATAGATTTTTAGTAGAGGTGTTCATATGTGCAAATTAGTCACCTTTATTACGTAACTGATGAACACCAGATTTTAAAATCCCCTCACTTCAATAATCTTAACAGTACAGAGATAAAAAGCGTGTCCCTACTGCAAGAAAAGACATAGACCTACCCTTTGACACAGAAAAGAAAAACAAGATCATCCAAAGTACTGTTTGAGATTTTAGGTTTATAAATTATTTTTTTTTAATCCCAAGATGGCGGCCGTTGCCATGGCAATTCCTCTTGTGGGATTGTTTTTCACCTGCATATTTTTCATAACTGTCTTCCATCTCATGAACCATGAAGTGAAAAAACCCCTCAAAAATTTAATATTAAACAAACTGGAAAAATCAGTAGCGAGTGCTTTACTTGTCTGACTCTTTCAAGACAGGGTTAGCGACAGGAGATGTAGAGGTAAGGAAATAGATAATCAGGGTAGGGGTAGATCTAGGGGTATGGGAGGGAGTAGGGGCAGGGGTAGGGGTAGAGTAGGGTAGGGGTAAGGGTACGATTAAGGGTATGTGAGGGGTAGGGTCTATCTTTATCGTTACCCACACAATACCCTAGCTGACCCTATCCTAACCCTATAATCTTAATCGTTACTTTCTCGACCGGATCCAGCAAAGGTGAATAACACGAGCAGATTTGGAAGAACGCCGTAAGTTGAATCATTCAATTTTGCCACTCGCCGTAAACCAGTTTCATTATTGTAGCTCTTCGGCGCTTTGCTGTCGCACACATACGATGAAAACTCGACTCCCATGTGGGGAAGTGTTTTTTGTTTTTGTTTTGTTTTGATAAAAAAATCGATGTCTGTCTGCCGGAATGTTGTATGTCCCTCTCAGCAGGGCTTGGCCCAGACACGCAGAGTCGACGCATCCCACTTTCTAACTGACCTTTACTGTGCTGATGGGTCTAAAGCACTTTCAAATCGCGGGCTAGCTGTTCAGATGTACCACGCCCCAAATTTTAGATATTCTTTTTATTGCTATTTTTTTATCTACGGTGTCGGGTTGTATATAAATGTAAAATATGAATTATGAATTACGCTTTTATTTGTCCCAGAGGGGCACTTTGGTTTACAATTTCAAATATACATATACAAATACATAATTATAAATACGAGGACGTACAAACATAAATACTTGCATAAATACATACATGGATACACAATATTACACAAATACAGAACAGTTTACAACCATGCCACTGCCAGTCGCCACTATGCAGCGCCCTGTATTTTGAGCTAGGGTTGTCGTGTCTAGCTCTAGGACACACCCCAGTGACCACCCATCTGATCCCCGTGTCACCGACTCTTGCTTATGAAACATTTTGTCGTAATTCGAAATCTAATGCCAAAAGAGGCAAGAAAATAATTATCAGATACATAATGTAGGTACAATAAAAAAAAGTCCCACTCACAGAACGAGATCGAGGCTTTCTTTCCTGATGACGTCACCTTCCAAGAGGCAGTGATGCTTGGCACTTCTCCATCGCCTAGTTTGCCAACTTTTCTGGAAGTAGATGAGAAACAGAAAAACAAATAAAGTTAGATATAAGATGTACAAGGTACTCCCTTTGGCTTCGAGCCTCGGTTTGGACACGGATTTTTTTTTCGCCCCCTCCTGCCCACCCAGCAGTAATGGGTACCTGACTTCGAGTTGGGGAAGTAAAGGCGGCGTGTAAAGGAACTGGCCACCCTACCACAATATGCCGAAGGCCCAGGAAGTTGTCTTACTAACAAGGCAATCCCCGATGTCCGGATCGGATACGGGAACAACTTTACTTTTTACTCCCTTTGGACCTAGGATATTGAACGTTTCAGCCGAGGTACTCATTGGCCAAAAAGTTAAAATATTCATTGGGACATGGGCTTCTGAAAATTTACGTTGCAGTCGATAGGACGTTTTTACCTCTTTACTGTCAAACCTGATACATTCGTAGGCTCTTTGTTAGAATTAAAAAGCAGGCCTTAGAGTATAAGTTCATGTCTGCGTTTTACAAATAAACATCGATGTTTTTCGCAGTCTAAAAGAATAAAAGTTAAACATTTCTTTCCTTTTTAAATTCTAAAATTGACCGATTTTTGGTTGCTTTTTTAAAGTAGAGGTTTTACGGCGCTCGCAACTGCATAAGGTCATATGAACGCCAGAAGATTAGAGGTGTTACAAGAGAGTAACAAACACAAGAAAAGAAGGAGGGAAGATAAGGACCATAGATGTTTGATAGGAAAGAAGAAGAAAACCATACCAGTGCACCCGCCAACCACCCACATTTACTGTTTACCTCTTCCCATCTTTCCAAATCGCCCAGTGCGGGGCAATGTTTTCAAACCGCAATGTTCACGATCAGGCAGTGAAGAGTTCAAACCATGAACGTCATACCAAGGTTTTATTGTAGTTTTGTTCATGTTGGAGTTCCATATCGACATAGGTCAGATCAGAGCTTGCTAACCCCTTAACGCATGAGGTAATACATTTTGGTCATAAATTCACTTAAGTGTCCTTTCTGGGTGAAATGAAAGGTTCCTTACGTTTTTCTTTCTTCAAAACATATATTTTACCATTTGCCCTCTTGAACCCGTAGCTAGTTCTAGTGTTCATAAGCACTCTGAAATCTGAAACGATGCACGGAAATGCATCAAATTGATGGACTAGATCTAGACTTTTATTTTTGACAAAATTATTTTTGACAAAATTATTTTTACACCGAGTTTGAAAATGTACTATACACGGCACATCATGCCTTAGATGAATGAAAAACATTTCGAGACACAAGTGGCACACATCTCATGTCAAAGCTGAAATGATAAAATTTAAGAAGTGTACTCAGTGGTTAAAATGACAGTAATAGAAATATTTATTGTCTTGTTTCCATAATTATAAGTAACGTAGTCGGAGAATATAATGTTATAATACATACAGGTCAAAAGTTCAACATTTCAAATACGAAAAAGAAAACCACGAAGCAGCTTCGATCACTTTGCACTTCAAGCAAGCAATGAAGCTGTTGGTACCACCCTTGTTTTTACATCTGCCCCTGTTGCTAGTGCAATCTGTGAGAATAATAATATGATCAATTGTATCCTTTCGAACCGGGGTCGGTGGAACATTGATTCTTGACTCCTCTGGGTTTGGTGGTTGACTCAGAGATGGTTGGCCTGGTCCTGCAATTTTAGCTTCCATAAAGTATGTTGAAATGCGACTTTAAAATACTGACTGTTTTATAAATCTCGGATGAAGCAGTCCGCATTGTCTCTTGTACTTTACTTTTACTTTTTTTTCTTCCGCTTGTAAAGGTGGGTGTCGCTGGGAGATAAAGGCGTCTGTCTGAAGCAAAGCGAGTGGCCTGTAAGAGGGACATTCCGTGAGCTCTGAGGGTGTCTGCTACGAGCATATTTATTCCAGCGTCGCCTTTGTCTTCCTCTGGCTTTCCAGCCAGAAATTTTGATATTATATGCCCCCCAGAGCTGGCTGGTTTGAGGGCATCCGTGTGAGGTGTCCGAACCACTTGATCTTAAGTTTTTCAATGTGTGGTAGGACTGGTGTTGCTCCTTCTGTGTCACTTATGATTCATTATCTATTTTGTCTCTTCTTGTCTTGTTAACCGCTCTTCTTAAATATTTCATCTCGCATGTGACCAGCTTCCTCTCTAGGGCTTTTGTTAGGGACCATGTTTGGCACTGATATGTGAGTGTTGGTAGGAAAATGGCGTTGATGAGCTTCGCCCTGGTGCTCATGGTGATATTGGGATGTTTCATGAGAGGGGCGAATTGATAGCTGACTGCTTTGGCTTTCCGGCATCCAATCTCTATTTCTGGATCTAATTTTCCATTTCCTGTGAAAATGCTGCTAAAGTATTTGAATTCGGTGCTTTGTTTTAGTTTGGATCCATTGATGTTGATATTCACTCTGTCTGGTCTCCTGCTAACTTCCATGACCTCGGTCTTGGTAACACCGATCTTCATGTCATATTTCTCGCAGCTGGCTCATATGCTCCTGTAGTTGAGTCTTGTTGTTCATCATTGCCAGGTCGTCTGCAAATATGAGTTCGTTGACTGCCTCCGAGTCTGGATTGGCCTCCTTTGAAATCAATGTCTCTTGTACCAAACAAAAAAGAGGTACGTGTATCATCTCCTCGTTTTCAGATGGTACTTATAGAGAGAAGCAAATCAACCCAACAGGTCAATGCTACCCATGTAGCAGTTGTACTTGACGGCAATTTAAGGACAGGGAACTTTGATCCTCTCTTTTTAAAAATTTTAGTAGCATCTCGCCACTTCATTGAAGTCATTGGCTTCCCGAAAAGTTGAAATAAGATCAATGGGGTTGTTGTAGGACTACGTTCAAGTTCTAAGGAGGTTAATACCATAATATAGAACACGTGAGTCACATGCTTTTTTTGACATTACCCTTAGACAATCTGCATCTCCTCAGAGTTCGTAGAGACATCAAGGAATACACTCCTACATCCTTTTGTACTTCAGATTTAACAGGTCTATCCATCCTGCACGGAACAGGTTACGTACAGGGGGCTTTCATGCATCTGATTATTTAGCCTGCGTCTGGGTCATTTGTCTACTTAAACCAAAATAGTCCAATGTGTTGACTTCGGCACTTCATGGTCGTCTTTTTTGTTTGGTTAATTAAATGAAGTTTTTTTGTGCTCCTATGGACACACTTGATATTGTTTAGGAGGCGGGCTTCATCCTGCCTGTGCCGGCCATTCCAGGCTGAGAGCCGCACAACCTCCCAGCATAAAGACCATGATACATGCTTTAAAGAAACTCTCCCAACGCGGAAATCAAGTTCACATTTTTTTGCGTGCGAGGACAAAGCATCTAACTACTACACCACGGTTGCAAGCGTTTGCGAGTTGATAGTCTAATCAAGCTGAAGACGAAAAATGGCTATCACCACCACCTTTTCATGTAGATATTGAACCTATGATTGACAATGTTCTGGTCCAGTTCCTCCAATCGATTAGTTGTACTGTGTTTGGGATATTACACCACCATCAAGAAACAGCTTGAACAAAGACACTGGGTTACACCCTTTTCGTATCTCCGTTCTCAGGGGTTTACCAGAAAAATCATCGGTTTTTGAGTCAGTATCTCTGCAGTTGTAATCACTTCACTATCTCCCCCCAAAGTGAGATAACACAATGTTAAGTGTATTAGGTTAAAGAACATTAAGCATTCAGTTGTCGAGCTGTGAGATTTTTATTGACGGGCAATCTTTTTCCTTCAGCACTATCTTCATCTGTCTCTCCATTTCGGTTGTCTGTTTGCAGGATGTATAATGTCTGCATGGCTTAACTAATTATTGCTCTCAGTTTGATCTACTTGTATCCCATCATTTACTGAGAATAATCTGCAGATAGAAATGAGATAAACATGGGTTAAACATTTCTAAAGGAGTTACAAAAACCCCACAACTTTGGTTTTCTTAGCAACAGTTTTATCAGGTCAACATAGCATTAAACCAGTTACTTCTTCTACAACAACAGAAACTATCACAAAAGAACAAAGCTAGAAGTTTAATAACCCGAATCTAAGTCAACTGGTTTAAATCTAATTTTAGAATCGAGTAATTATGACTTAAAGAAAATCCAATTGATCAGAACAAACGAATAAGGATTTCATTAATAAAAGCAACACGACTAAAGCCCCCCCTTTTGCAACCCGCCAAAAATCGCCTTTTTCTTCTCAAGATTTAACAACAAAAGCATTTTCCAAAAACACATTGTAATACGTCTCAAACAAAAATCACAGCAACATAATAGTTGGTATTCCTAACCAAAAATACTGAAGAGTCTCTCTCTCTCTCTCTAGGATAAGCAGAGACTAAATGAAGCCTTTCAGCGAGGTGACGATTACATGCTAAGCAGCTGTAAATCAACCGAAGTACTGCATACAGTACCGTACTCCAAAGGATCGAATCTAAACTTTTGGAAGAAAAAAAAAAAAGCACAGGAAAACAAAACCCCCCTCCCCCCAAAAAAAAAAAACAACAAAAAAAAAGCACAGAAAAACAAAACCCCCCTCCCCCCTCCACCCCCCCCTTCCAACAAAACAAAACAATAACAAACCCAAAAGAAATAAAACAAAACAAAACCACGAGGCGAGTAGAGATTTGAGAAAGTAGCCATGGAAATGGAAAATGAGCTGGCTCTATTCTAAAAATTTCTAGTGGAAAGCCAACCAGATTAAACTCTCAACGAAATGAACATTGGTCTTGAAATTACCTATTCAGACATACCTCGCATTTGTTCATCAAATGTTGCAGCTACTTTGAACAAACACCTATTGTAAGAGAGAGAGAGAGAGAGAGAGAGAGAGAGAAAGAGAGAGAGAAAGAGAAACAGAGAGACAGAGAGAGAGAGAGAGGGGAGAGAGAGAACAACAACAACAACAACAACAACAACAACAACAAAACCAATAACACCACTACCAACACAACAACAATAACAAAAATAACAGCAATAACAGCAGTAACAACAACAGTGACAACAGCTGCAACATCAAGAACAACAATCATAAAAGAAAAAAACGTTTATATGTACAAATGTTATTTTTTTAAAGTATATCATTAGCCTTTGATGCTTTGGTGGTTTGTAATAATTTTGGTTGTACCGTATATCACCACATGTATGGCACATGAACGAGTAAGACACATGTAAGCCTACACTTAAGAGCAATTATTGATTCTTTTACTTACTTATTTTTTTTTTAATTTATTAT